>NW_004797486.1:161380-174878 GCF_000002075.1 Aplysia californica | reverse complement strand
TCTCTTCCATCCTCCCTTCTCTCTCTCTTTCTGTCTCTCCCCCTCCCTCTCTCTCTCTCTCTCTCTCTCTCTCTCTCTCTCTCCTTCTCTCTCTCTCCGTCGCTTACTCTCTTTTATGCCATACAATCACTGGTACAAAACCCCTTAACCGGACGCGTTTGCTTATTATAACTCACTGTCATTTTCTAAGCGTGTTTTGCCCCCTATCCCTAAAAAGTTGGCCAATGTTCAAATTGCGGTATTTATTGTGAGGCTGCATTCTGAGACGTATTTGCCGTCTAACCTTCACTAGCTATTAGGTGATTGATGCCACGAAGTAATTAAATTAAGCCAAATTCACGGTGTTGGTTTATGGTTTCTCTTTTACCAGGGCAAAGAGGTACAGAGGGTTTTTTTCGTTTTTTTCCCGGCTCTTACGTGATTGACAAGTTATTTGTAGCTTCGGTCGCGGAAAAAGCAACCTCAGAGTTCGATGTTAGGTAAACGCATAGAGCTTACTAAACAACTAAACATATTTTATGTGTGCTTTTGAGTGTAAGTAATTCGTAGTGTTTTTATTGTGGGTGAAACGTGAAATTATGGACCAATGAAGGAAATGTCTTACAACCGGCCATCACAATTTAGACCTCCTAGAGGGCAGTTGGATAGCGGCAAAAAGTAAATATCACATTATTATACACACGCACGGACACACACGTACAAACACACACACACATACACACACACACACACACTCACACACACACACACACACAAACACACACACAGATACACCCGCATACACACGCATTCACACACTACCACAAACACACGAGCACACATACGTTCGCATACACACATACACACACACACACACACACACACGCGCGCGCGCGCGCCCACACACGCACACACCAAACTCTCACACCCGTGTCTTGACATATTAAATATGACAATTAGAACATGTTGAACCTCCTGTTATTGTGCACTATAAGTGTGTTTATTTATCACCCATAACCAACGCTAGCTTTATAATTTAGAGTAGTTAGCGTTGCCCCTAACCCAACAAGACGATACGGTGTCCTGAGACAGAGTTGGTCATGAACGTAAGAATGATACACAATATTTTGTTACATCCGTCTTGTTCTTTATAATCAACCACTTTCGGGTGTGGGTGATCTATGAGTGAATGATATTGAATCGTCTCCTCTGCAGATAATAATAATAATAATAGATAGCTTTTGTATAACGCAAATCCCTGCTCAACAGCAAGCTCTATGCGCATCACAATCTATATTATTACCCCAGCAGACCTGAGAGCATTCTGAAACTTCCTGGAAAGCATACAGTGCAAGCAGCCATTTATAGGTGCTAGAACACTAACATACAGACAAGATCTTTCGCTGTCTATGGACGGATACCCATTCCCACCTGGGTGAAGTGAGGAAAATTCTTATAAAGTTCCAAATCAGACCCCTCCTTTTGCAACGTACATTTTTAGCTTAATATACCGTGTGTAGTCTACAACGTGTTCTGGTAGAAAAAAACCCTGAGCCCTCCATGTGGAACTAACTTGTTTTGCTGTGAGCAGCCGGGGTCTCCATTTTCAGTGGTGCCACTTTGGGTGCCAGAGATATTATGCGTGAAATACGCTTTTAACTTATATAATAAGAATGATGGGGTGGCGTCAAAATTTCATTTTTATCCATCTTCCTGTAAGCTTACTTTATTCTTTTGTCTCAAGTTGGTTTATAATATATGTACTGTTTTGTGTGCAGTATAAAGCATAGGATCCTTATTGTCTTAGGGAAATTTAAAAATGTATATAATATGTTTATTTGTGTGGAAAAGAAAGTTTGGCAAGTGATTTCTTCAAACACAATATTAAATTCACGACATTTCCAACCCGCTAATTCGAGACAATAGAGGAAACTTTTTGGCATCGAGGGTGTTAAAAACATTTCGCGTTCAGGCTCCAAAATATAGGATACGTTTCGTGCCAGACTCAAATTTACCCCGCGTCTGATTCATGCGTTGTGTTGGTAGTAGGAGGGATCTGAACATTTTTCAGGCAATAGCTTTCCCTTGGGGGCTTAAAAAAAAGGACCCACTTCTAAAAAGTACTCGTCTGAAACGACAGAATCGTTCAAAAATTAAGCCTTATTTTCAATTTCCAATTGATCTCACTCTGGTTGCGTCATTTCCAAATTAAAGAAGCCTAACCCCAAAAAATAAGAGAAAGTAAAATCCAAAAGCGTCACAGTACAATCAATAATGAGTGCTTAGAGCAATGGGATTAGTGCTCATAAATATTTTGTTTGACTTTGATTGATCTCTGTAATGAACTGAGCGCACCCTTGCGAAATGTCTGTATCCCTAAAACTAAGCCCTATTATCCCGGGCACGTAATGGCCAAGAGCGACGCTTTAGGCTGATTATATTGTTATTATAAAGTGCAAGCCCCCGACCCGTTTGCTTAGCTATGCTCTAGGCCTTGCAAAGAAAGAAGAGTTTGATGTATTATTATCTTATTAATTTTTTTACGGGGGGAGGGGGAGGGGGGTTAGCAGCACGCACTCTGCAAGTCGTCCACGGGTCCCAAAGAGAATCTAATCCGAACGTACGAATGAAAAAGAGACGACATCCGGCATAGCTTTGCTGTGAAAGAAAGAAGATTCGTAAGATCATAATATTATTATTGCTCAATAAAGGGCTCCTGATCAGCGACAGAGAGATAAAGAGGAAAAGAGAGAGAGAGAGAGAGAGAGAGAGAGAGAGAGAGAGAGAGAGAGAGAGAGAGAGAGAGACAGACAGACAGACAGACAGAGAGAGAGAGTCAGATAGAGAGAGAGAGAAAGTGTGAGAGAGAGTGAAATAGAGAGAGAGCGAGAGTACGAGTGTAAAAGAGAGGGAGATAGAGAAAAAGAGAGACAGAGAGAGAGAGAGAGAGAGAGAGAGAGAGATAGAGAAAAAGAGAGACAGAGAGAGAGAGAGAGAGAGAGAGAGAGAGAGAGAGAGAGAGAGAGAGAGAGCCAGAGAGAGAGAGAGAGAGAGAAAGATATTGAGAAGAACGCAGATTTTTGCAAAAGTTTAATATACAATACACATTGTTTCATATAACTAATTCAGTTGTCTGTCTGTGTTCAAAGCTCAATATGCGCTTTACAATCTATAATATTACTTCAGCAGACCTGATAGCATACTGAAACAATCTCTACTTCCCAAGGAGCATACGGCGCATGCTGTCATTTTTATTTATTATAAACGCTTAAACACTAACATGATTAATGAAAGACCTTTCGCTGTCTATGGTTGGGTACCCATTCCCTCCTGGGCGAAGTGTGGAAAGTTCGTGTTAAGTGCTTTTCGCAAGAACACAACGCCGGGCCTGAGGCTCGAAGCCCTGAACCCGCAACCTTACGATTACGAGTCCGGTCGCCTGACCACTAGAATACCAACGCCATGTGTATGTATATATTCCCCTCTCTCGTTCTGAATGTGTGTGTATATATTTGTTATTTGTGTACGTACGTGTATGTTTGTGAATTAGTTTATTCTACGCCCCTCCCAACTATAGTTTCTCTTCGGCTGAGGGTTGCTGTATTTATTTGTTTCTCTTTGTTTATCGTGGGCAAAATATTAAGATTAAAATCATTAATTAGTGAAGACACGCTAAAGGGAAATCAAAAGGCTTATGAAATTAAAATTGTAGCTTTTCAATAGAATATCTTCAGGCACTTGTTATTTTTCATGTCAAAATAATGTAATAAATAGACAAAACGCAGGATCGCATAAAGGTAGGTTAATAGGTTTCTTTTTTCTGCACGGCTATTGTCCGAACAATCATGCTCCTTGAAAAAAGTTGCCACTATATGGATTATACGATGTGAACTACAGCAACGTAGGGGTTAAAACATGTGTCAATACACTTACTATTCCTCTAACTGAAAAGATACAAATTGATTGTTTTGATTTGTTTCTGAGTCCGTATTATTCATCAAATCAAAAATACCTTCCCGACCTTGGTGATTTTTGTTTACTTTCTTAAAAACCTAGAGCAACAACAACAACAACAACAACAACAACAACAACAACAACAACAACAACAACAACAGTGTCATTAGAGAACCCTCCGCCAAACTGCAGCAAAGATTCCCTAATACCGTAATCTTCTGTTTTTATATATGCAAATATATTTATTGTATATAAATTAAATATATACATAAAATATAATATCGTATATGCATGCTATCGAGAATTCAGTAGTGGATCTAAAAAGAAAGGAAATGAAGCGGATAGAATGGTCTGTGGTCATGACGATGTCGCCCTGCGACGTTATAAAAGTTCGGATTTTCAGGGTTTTATATTCTACGTCTATATACATAATAATGTTGATATCAGCAGTCTCTGACAGAAACCTCTATGCAATTGTTTTGAGGTAGTGGATATTGAACCCATTTGAGCCGACTGTTCTGTGTTCTTTGTTGTAAGTCTGTCAATGATACAAACACGGTCTTTTTTCAACACGTGTTTAAGAACACCCCCCCCCCTTTCTTAGATTCTAACCTTCTGTTCCTACGGGCATACAAAGGGCGATTTATATAAAAGAACTGCTGTGGCCTGGCTATCATATTGATTGACCTTTCCAATCTTAGAGAGGGAATTTATGACAATGAATGTGCACTATAATAGACAATACTATTGCTAGGCAGCTGTAAACTTTTGTTTGATATATGTTAGTTTCCAAGGTGGCACTATTTTCATTCAGAACATCGTATTATGCAGTTGTCATAAATACCCGCGCAGCCTTCCCAACAACTAGATGATCTCGAAAAACTTTTCATGACTCCAAGAACCGTATTATTATTGTGTCAATATCATTGCATGCAAAACTAATTTTATTTGACATTAAATTTCCTTTCCCGTGAAAACATCCTAATAGGCATAACCTTTAATGGCAGGAAATTATCTTGACTTTGAGGACTGGGTCAAGTCTTGCTCCGAACAACGCTCACGATTCAAAGGTAACATTTTTTTTAGATTAAAACATTGATGTAGAACGATTGCGAAACTAAATATTACCCCTTCAATTAAAAAACAACAACAACCGAATCTACTATGATAACAACAACACTACTGCAAATAAAATCGGACAGAAAAACAAGGAATTTGGCGAGTATTACGATGCATGACTTATTAAGTTGAGAATGACGTCATTCAAACTGAACGCTTGCAAACAATCATCTCATTGCATGCAGAAAACAATTTCATTACGAGATAGGTGTGATTGCTGATATTGGAAATCGAGCGTGCCGTGTCCCCCCGCTCCTGGCCGATGTACTGACAGGATCTCCTTCTTACACACGGCCTATTTTCAGAGAAAATGAACACCGCGGGTTCAAGTTCCTGAGCCGAGGAGGATTTCAGGATCGATTTTTCGATCAGGCGTCATGCAGATAAGAGACTTCGATATTTCGCATAGATATACGCTGTATAACGTTGGTCTTGATTTGAGAGCTTGAATGGGTTTACGCAGTCACACTCTCGATCACATTTTCCTTGCTCAGCGAACCTTGGAACTCGCCGAGGTTCATTAATCCCGACACATAATAGTGTTGACTGTCAGCATTCAGTCACCAAACAGCCCCATCACAAATCTCGATAAAATGGCTCAGATGTCGTTATAGTTGTAGTAAATGCTTTACGCCCCCACTGACACATTTTTAGATCAGCTAAAATGCGGATTCTGAGGAACACATTCCAGCACAAAGAAGGAGATAGTATCAGCAACTGTTGTTGAGGCGGTTACACGCGCCATTCCCGTGTGAGGAAGTTGTTGCTTTAACCCCCCCCCCCCCACTTAATTGAGGTCTCGGTCTTTCAGCTGGGACGCTGTCTGCCCGCTTTCTGAATTATTTTAATATTGTCAATTGCGGGGGGAGGGGGGACGTGAAAAACATCCACAGTCCAAATGTTAACGTCTATTCCATTGGGGAAGCGAACTTACTTCGTTGGAAAGCAATGTAAAGAGCCCAAGAACACCACCACATACACTGGCAGTAATTCTGTGAGTAGGCTTTTGACATACTGCAGCGCTCTCCAAACTTATTAATGCGTTTTAGTTTTTATATTTTTGTAAAAGTGGGCAAACAAGATTCTATTATCGAGTGGATAAGAACTGGCCATATGCAAAAAATAATTTGTTTTAGTATTTGAAGAAAAATAATTCAATGATTCAAAATAGCAACTATATGATATGACATTAAGAAAAAGTGACGTTTTTGAATTTAAAAAAACAACCCATAGCATTCAGTGGGTTTAATAAGGTAATATTTAGGGAATAACAGACCCATGGCACCTCAAAAAGAGCTATTTATTTTAGAACTGAATCTCATTATCATTTGTCTGGCTTTGTTCTCCCCGACACGCGGTTTAATTTATTCTTGAAGCTCGAGATTTAGAATTCCAGCAGCTGGAGCAAAGGAATTGAAATGCAATGATAAAAAAAATAAACCATATCCATCGTTTCAAGTTATTAGGTTTTCAATCTGAGCTATGACATTAAGGCTTTTCGAAGCAACGAGTGAGTCTGCTTCAAAAGCTATTCAAATGTTTGCCAGTCAGCCTGGGTAGTAGAGAAACACAAGGGACAGTAGACAGCATGAACAATCGAGAAAGAACGACCTCCTTCCCTCAGACTGTCAGTACATGGCTAAAATGACCAGTAACTGAAATCCATGGGGGAAGGAAGGAATGCAAATCAATAAGAGCCTAATTAAGGTAATCAATAACCCCCGACTGTCCAACTTTAGTGTACGATTTTAGACTATCGAGAATACAGAAGTGGATCTGAAAGGAAATTGAGCAGAGAGTAAGGTCTGTGGTCACAATGTTGCCCAGCTACGTTCAGTCAGGTTTTTCAGGTTTATGCGCCCGCTTATTTTTAGTAATAAAATATTATAAATAACATAAATGTCAAAATTCAGAGGTATCGTCACTTGATTGACCTGGCAAGTGTTTCTGGGGTCGTTAAAGCCAAGCCCAAACTATGCCAGACTATACCGTGACAAACATGGTATCTCTGTTTCCATTGTGAGCGTTGTATTTGTATTTGTTATAGTATGTTTAGGCACACTCGTTTCATCATGTATGTAGGCTATTCATCGAATAAAAAATGGATCGACATTTTAATCTGAACCAATTACGCAGGTACCAGTTGCGTCTTTGCAGAACATTTCGTCTATAAGGAAACGATGCACATGGATATGAAATCCTTTATAGATCTTTGAGAGTAGTGTTTCATTATATTTTTAAAAAACCCATTGCATATCAGTTCTTTAAAAAAATATCAACAACCAAATACTCTAGATCTAGATCTGTTTTCTCCGTGCCAAGCGACCCAGGAATAGAAACCTTTTTCTGACAAGATTGCTCTGAGATCTTTAAAGTTAGCTGTACAAAACATCGCACTAGATCTAGATGCAGAGTGGAACTTTTCGCTTACCGATGCACTGGTACGACCTAAGGTTCGTTAGTAGGGTTGACACATCGGTGACTGTGAGAACTAAAAAGGCCTGAGCTATGGTATCATTATACTGATTAACACATTAATGCCTCTGAGAGGTACTGCTAACGTCAGTAGAGGAGTAGACTTTGGGAACAAGTTGGTCCTTGCATACGAGATCGAAGCAGCTTGTTTCCTAAATTATCTTTAATTAAATAGTGTCGACAGGGGTGTAAAACACCACCGTTAAAAAAAGATATACTGCCTCTTAGACGTCACAATTAACACTTCAACGACAGTTATAACGGAATCAACTATTTTCGTCAGAAATATTTTTTTATAAATTATGAAATGTCAATGGCTAGGACTAAAGAATGCTATGAGATGAAGGAAACAAATCTCAGCGTTAGGTAAAAAAAATTCCGAATAGCCTAACGTAATAACCACCACAGATCTGTGGCTTGGCATACAGAGACCTTGCCGCCATGTGGAAAGAGCAGTTGGGAGAAACTGCCATCAAGTAAACACTGTGGGATAGAAGGTTTTCACACCCAGAGTTCCTGTGTTAAAAACTTACTATGCTACATAATCTATATCAGAATGTAAAAATAATGTCTGAAGTACTCAGATATAGATCTATGTATGCTTGAAATAACTGTGCATCGTAATTAATAGATATGGTGGGTTTCTTTGAGCCATATAATGTTCGAATAATTATACAATCATAATTTTATTTTGTCTCTGCTGTAACATTCACGTGCCCGAGGTTAGCAGATTTTCTAACACGGTCACCATAAATGCTACTCGGAGTGCATAATTAACACAATGAGCCGGTAACAAAGACTGTTAGGATGGCGCTATGGTTGTCGATTACCTTAAAGTTAAAGTAAAGTAAAGTAAAGTAAAGTAAAGTTGTTCCCGCATCCGTTCCGGACAATGGGAATTGCTTTGTTAGTGAGACAACTTCCTGGGCCTTCAGCATATTGTGGTTGGGTGACCGGTTCCTTTCCACGTCGCCTTCACTTCCCCAACTCGAAGTCAGGTACCCACCCATTACTTCTGGGGAGGCAGGAGGGGGAGAAAAAAAATCCGTGTCCCAAACGAGGCTCGAACCCGGACTTCCCGCTTCAGAGACGAGCTCACTAACCACTCCGCCACCGCAACCGTACCTTAATGTACCACATATAAAATTCTGGTCGTTCTGACAATGTTTTTGCTACGAAATCCATGTCTGTTTTGTTACGTTTGCATTGACGGTGAAATGGTCCAACTTGGACGTGCTTTCAATCTCCATACATTGTGGATACCTGCCTCCAGATGTATTGTGGGGCTTTTAATTGTTATCCCTCACCGCCCCGACCTGATCCACTGTGCAATAGTAGCGAGTACAATCATTTTACCCCTTTTACAATACACGTGAACACCTAAAATATGTACTTTTGTATTATATTTGTGCTTACTTTTTTTCTTTTCCTTCATGATAAACACGCTATAAAAACTGATATACTTTTAAATACGTAGAATTGTCGGTAAATACCTTACCTGATACCTTCATTTGGAATTCATTTGACCCTAAACGAAAATCATCTTCCTAGCCCCTTAATGTCATGCGGAAAATCATTTTAACTCTATTAATTGAAAGAATGGAGGATAGGGGGGGGGGACTCAAGAAGAATATAACGAAATGCTCCCCCTCCCCCCTCTTTCCCTTGCAATTCGAAGAGTCTCATTATTACAGTACAAATGCAGAGTGCTGAACAAATCACACAGGGGAACAAAACAATTCAGAGCACAGTTGTACACGATCTGTTCCTTGTCACATGATAGTATTGTTGTTTAATGACACATTGATAATTCTGCATCTACTGCGTATGCAAAAGATCTGCCATACATAACATGTGAGTTACTCATATAGCATCATATGCTTTGTACATAACAGCTGCTGTAGGTTATTGTTGGTAATACTTTATCTATCGTATGGTATGACCAGAAGTCACAGCGTCTGTTGTGTTGATGTTACATGCTTTGCCACCACACACAGAAGACGTCAGTTCAATCCCCATTATAATGGAAAGAATTTCCAGCGAGCATCACCGTCTCTCTCTCTCTTACCCTTAGCTCAGGTTGTCCCAGACAGGGAGGGTCGAAGAAGCCTGCCTCCTAAATGATGTATATTTTGTGTCGATTTGAGTGTAAAACATCTAGAAATATTACACGACTGTTAGATATGGATACTTTAATGTTATATTTATACAACGTGTGTATTTGTATATCTCATGTATTTCCTATCTGCGTTCGTATCCCCCCAATCTATTTCCTTGGCACCTCTTCTTTCCAATAGACACATTTTATTATCATAATTCTAAGCATCCAAAGAATTTACAATACTTCAGGACCACAGTTCTCACCTCAAACCCTTTAAGTACAGAGCAGAATAAGTAGGGATGGTGAAGACTGACACACTGAAACGACGGATGGATTAGAAAGAAGTAGGACTTTCAGTTGCGCCCTCTCTCAGTCCGCTCGTCTTAGAGTACCCACGACAACAAGATCTATAAGCTAGAGCAAAATCAGAGGCACAGGCTAAGCACACAGCTACTGACATTTTAGTCATGTTTGTTAGTGCTCCACTTTGAAAAAGGAGACCACTATCCTTGTAATAAAAAAAGAAGCCAATGAGAAACAGAACGCCAGCACGGTAACAAGTTTAATCCAAACAACACGTGTCGGAACAGTGTCAGGGGAAATTACTTTCAGAAAAGGGGTCAAACGCTTTTGCTTGACAGTATAACGACTCTTTTATTCCTCATTTCTCTTTAATCGGTTCCCTTGAGATATTTCTATCATGCGATTACCTGTTCATTCGACTTCAGAGACAATTAAAAGTCACTTGATTTTCTTTGATGTTCTTTTCTCGTCAGCAACTGAAAGGCATAACAGAACGGTGACATTGTTTGCTGTCGGTTCAAAATGGTGAGCACAAGTTGCTCTCGATTGTAGGACATAAAAACAACGATGATTAGGACAATAAGTCAATTGTTTTCTCTTGGTTATCTGGGTCGGGAGTACCACTGGCAGGTCCTAATTTTTGCTCGTGCTCTATTATTTCAGCAGAGAATTAAATGGCTGTTATTGTGTTAAAGTGCTACTGTTCATTCAAACTGAACCAAACTAATTGTTTTGTGTCATAATATTTTAGGTTGGAAGCAAAAAAATCAGCATTTCGAAGACAAGGCTCTTTTTCTGCTCATTGCAGGATGACAGTAATTGTGATCTTGACAATTATAGAAAACTCGAGGACAACTGTTCCCGTTCTACTATGGTCCAAACTTCGAACCTGAAAATGTTCAGTATCTGCATCATATTGTACAAACTGAATGCGTCAATAGTGCACAATATTTAATATACGTAAATTACAAGATTACTGGTGAAAACAATAGCTAGCATATTTTGGTTATTCTAGAGGTAAAACAGTTCCTATTGCAAAACTGATTAGGAAATATTGCAAATGTTTCACGCCTTTATCGACACACCTTGAGGAGACAAGACAATTTCTTTGTTCCTGCTTCTTACGACCAACCAAAACTGAATGGGATACACTGCAGCAAAAAAGGAAGGTAATGGATGCAGCACTATATGCAGATGCAGAATCGAACTTATATCCTTTGAGGACTTGGTGAATAGCCTGACTGTCTCATCACCGAAGTTGATTTATACATTGGGTACAGATATGTTAACGTTTTTTAAAAACATTGTTTATTTATTTTCTTTTTATGAATAACGCGGACCATTTTTGTCATATTTTTCCTGAAGCCCTGTTAACCCATGTACCATACTTAGCGCATGTGGTTTGTGAATAATTACGGGTTTCTTGCCAAAAACATCGCGAAGAAATAGAGTGTACAGAGCTTGTGATCACACCCAATGGGAATACTCTTTGGAAAATAATGCCCTTAGTGTGTTCCAAGCCACTGGCTGACTACTGCTGCCGGTGTGGTCATAACTAATACAAATAAGTCTCTAGAATTTCCTTTTACTTATTCAAATAAGTGACATGTAACGATGGTACCATACAAAGAAGTTTTTAAGTGTTCAAAGGGACGGAAAATCTAAATAACTATCCCATACCCTCATGAAATAAAGATTGCAAATAGAATGTATTTACAGAATAGTATGACGGTTATCCATTAACCCTTTATTGTAGTCTGAGATAGTGTGCCATGTGTATAAGATGAATAAAAAGGAACAAACTTTGTTGTAATACGAAATAAAAATACGAAGAAACATGTTTTTTTATTAAATGTAGGCTAGTAATTTATTCTGTGTATAAGGTCAATGGCCTTCTTCATAAAAAAAAGCATATGATTTTAGTTACAAGCGACATCCGTGAAAATAGAATAAATAATGGCAGACCTATCAACATTGTTTTAAAGTCTGTGTGTGCTGTTGAGCAAAATTTCCATAGTAAAATATATAGTACAATATTTTGTTCAAATAAGCTTTCGTTTTTCGTAGGTAGTTACTTCTTTTTTCGATTTGTTTAGATCATTGGATTGGGTTAGAAAAAGTGTGTGGTGGTCACGGGGGGGGGGGGGTAATAAAAATACAGGAGAAGCAGAGAAAGTATATTTGCAGGAAACTAGTAGTATATAATACTCTGACAAATGTGAATCTCTTAGAGCCATGGGTGTCTTCTCGTCTAAACATTTCGTGTACTGTCAATTGAGGGGCCACTTACTTTCAACACTTTACAACTTTTTAATGTTACAGCGGGGATTTCCGATTTAGGAACAGTTTCATCAAACACAATTTGTAAAAACGTTCCCAGGGGGCTCTCGTGGCCCAGAGGTTAACGTGATTGCCTTTTATTCTTTAGATCCCGGGTTCGAATCCGGGTAGTGACGGAAAAATTTTCTTCTCTAAAATTGTCTCCTTTCACCTCCTTTCCTGCTCTCTAGCAATGTTCTGTCTTCTGCTCTCGTCTCAACTTTCTGCCTCCACCCCCTCACTTCCTTTGCCCCTTACTCTGGGCTCCTGACTCTTTCTGCAGACTTTCTACTGTTTCTCCTTGTCTCCTTCTTACTGCTGTCTTTCAGCCCCACCTCTGATCTTCTTGTTGGAAAGACCTACACCTAGCCTTCTCGGACAAGTGCGAAAAATCTCGGAGGTCCCGTGTGCAATTTGTGCACGTTAAGATCCCTTGTTGTCTAAAATTGCTAAGAGTAGGCTTCGGCCGTCACCCGGGCAAAATTCAAAATGTCTAACCAACTGAAAATGTTTAATGTGTCCCGCGCGCTCATATGACCTTATGCAGTTGCGAGCGCCGTAAAACACTTACAAAAACAAACAAACACAAAAAAACGTGCCCGTAACTGAGTTCAGGTGGTAGTATTCGGGCTGAGGAGACGACATGCCCCCGTCGTATGCACTAGACTGTTTACGTGGTAGTGAAAATGAAAATAGATTCTTTCAAAAATAAGACATGCAAGGGCCAAAGATAAATCGGACCAGGGACCTCAAGCCAATGGATGGACATGAGGGATTTTCAAAAAAGAACATTATTTTATCTTCACACCAGACTGAATTTTCAGGAAATCTCTTTATAGATTTTATGTCAAAGAGAATAAACCACATCTTTATTAATATAGTAGAAAGTAGTTGCCAACTGAAAATAGCAGCTCAGTTAACTACAGCAGCATAATAATCTTGACCAGTGTCTCCTTACCATTCACCAAAATAGTACATGAAAAGCATTTTTTTCTACTGGAAGAAACGTAGAAACTGGAGTCGAGACGGGTGATAAGTGTTTATGTCTTGGACCTTTCTGCAGTGGTGTTGCTGCTGGCACTATTTTGTAAGTGATGGAAGTTTGAGCATTACTTTCCACTCCTTAACAGGACAATTATACTGCAGTTTAGAAACACACACACACACACACACATATACACACACACACAAACATACACATACACATACATACATACATACACACACATGCATATCTTTATACATATA
>NW_004797486.1:153185-161236 GCF_000002075.1 Aplysia californica | reverse complement strand
TATATATACATGTATATGCATATATGCATTAAACATTTTTTAATATACCCTCAAGGGGTAACATAATAGTATTATCTTGCAAGAGAATTCCTTTCATGATTGTGATCAGTTTTCAGTTTTGCCACCTTGTGGTGAGAGATTCATGCTTTTTCTGACTCATTTCCCATGAGGAGCAGAGAAACTTGTGTAGTCCGTAATTTAGGGGTTGTTTGTAAGGATTTTCTCTTGTTTCTAGTCAGTCCCAGAACTCTTAGTGGTATCCCGATACCGCTCATTTCGATTGCAACTATGGGTTAGGATCTTCTGATTTAGATGACAGAGTTCTGGTTCTGCTCCTTGCTCAATGTACCTTCGAATACTTCACTGTTCACTGTAGTATTAATGTTTGTTTCTACCGTTAGCTTGGGTGCTTACGTAGGAAAACAATGCTAGCTTCTTTCCCAAAAGTTTCCTTTTTTTCAACGATCCTAGTAATAGCTAAATACATTTGCAATCCAATAAACCAATTTTGTTCTGTGTATAGCAAAACTTTGAATATAATTCTTACCACACTGGATGAGCATGATTATAAAACAACAAACAGGAAGCAAAGTCAATGCACTCAACAGGTTTTTTTTCTTCGGTGATGAAAAAAGCTGCAAGGAGTCAGCATTTGTGTTGAGCCAAGTGTAAGTAAGGGGACAAAATACCTCAATTCGTCGTACGTTGATAATTGGTGTATGCTCCTTGATATCTTTTGCTTTTGCAAATAGTGCAAGAGGGAACGATCAAAGTCCAACAAACACATAATAAAAAAACGAATGTTTGGACCAGTTCTTATCCTGAGTCAATTGACATCATGCTTAATTGTGGCGCCATATGTCGTCCAAATATGTCGATTTGAGTTCTTGAGTTTCGTTTGTTTTGAAAGACCGATGTTGTTTGGCTCTATCAGAAATGGAAAACAACTATATGAATTATGTAATGAACGGCATCTACACCGGATTTGTGAGTGAGTGTGATAACAGTGCACATAGGTAACAGGTATTGGATACATTACAGAAGGAGAAACGTTTGGCTTAAATATATTACTAGTTTTCCAACCCCACGTTGTTATTGCATGCATGAACAGCTTTCAGTAAAAGACTCTGTGTAGTTATACGCCTGAAGTGTCTATGTACTCATAAATCAACCTACTAGAATTACTAATATCTTTCATCGTTTCCATAAATTTGAATGTTGTTAACATTAAAACAATTTTTGCCCCAAAATGTTTTTGGGCGGAATAAACATTTTAGTCCTGTTGATCTTAATTTTAAAGAGCAGAATGTCCATTTCCCTGAAAACATCAAAGCAAATTAGAAATGTCTCCATCAGTAACTCCTAAACGACAAAATTGTCTGACTTTCCAGCACCGAAAAATATCTATCATGGCGTGGGGACTCTTTCACCCCAAAAAAGAAAAGTGGAATAAATGACGGAAAAAGGCAATTTGCCGTCAGTGGTCGATGAAATGACGAGGGAGGCTACGTCTGCCTCAACAATGCCCAGTTCCTGGAGGACATAAAGCATCTTTATTCACAGAATATTGTTATAACGGTTACTTTACAACCAGGCATTTTTTATCGACTTCTATCAGACAAGGAGAGATATTTTGCAGTATTGAATTTGGAAAACAACTGGACGTGCATCTTAGACAGAGTAGTGAGAAATTACTGAAATCATCATAATGTTAAAGAGCCCATATGGCTACATGAAACTTGGACGTCGCGAGAACGAAGTGGAAGAGGATATTTCGGGAATGTTTTACGAAATTAAACATTGTCTTTGTCTACAATGGTCAAATGTCCCCTGGTAGATACACTGCTAAATTGCTTGGCTTTTTTTTTGGGGGGGGGGGGTGTTACGAAGCTTCAAATGCGACGAGACTTTTAAAAAAATTACTGAAATAGAATCAGCCAACAGAAAGAGAACTGATGATAATGACTTCAAGTCAAAAAACGCTGACGTAAAAGGAAAACATTCTTCTCAAGGAAATGTTTAAAGAAAGAGCAAAAGATAATAAGCTTCGTTCTCCAAAGCATGAGCTCAAAACAATGCGCTATTCAAAAGAACCAACAAGATAATAGAATAAATTGACGAAGAAAAATAAGGGGTATCTGAGAGCGCTGATGAACAGTGTTGAAACAATAATTCCAACTCGCCGTGAACGTGAGCTTTATTTAAATAAAAAAACGGCCTTGGCTTCCACTTTTGGTCCACACCTTCAGATTTATTCTGCCGCAAGCCTCTTCATCGTCTGGATGTCTTACCTTGTTCTCCTCTTTCTTTTCCTGTCTGGGAATTTGAGAACTTTTATTTGTATTAGAGACGACGCAGCCGAGAACAATTCCCTTCTTGACCACACGAACACTCGAATAATGCGCAGAAAGGCTTGCCTGCTGACGTCAATATGCGTTTATCTTTTCAGCAAACATGCTCTCTTCTGTTTCTCTAAGTATAGACAACCTGCTATTCTCAGAACAACATTTTTACTTTTTGTTTAACGATAAAATGTCAAATCCTCCGCCGGCAGATACGTCATGTTTTGCTGTGATGTGTTTTCTTCGCAACTTATCGTTCCCGTCTGGATAATAAAACGTGAAACTGATTCCAACCTCTATTTCTTGCAATTTACACATTGAATTTTTTTTCAGTGCCCTGTTCTGTCAGCTGACATTAATGTAGAATTGTAAATGGGCTGATTCATCAATGTCATGCTCATAACTGTGCCTGAACTGAAACGGGGAACTGCTGTTTTTTCTTTCGTAATCATTACTATTGTCATTTATTTACCTCTCGTTCTTTTGTATGTTTGTCACTCTCTTGTGACCCGCTATTTCCGGGGTGTCTTGATAGTCGAAGCAGACTTTGTGCGGTTGAAGCTAGAGAGGTGAGCAGATTAAGCCTAATTCTCGGTATGGACTTCTCTGTTGACATCCATCCCTAGGCACTCATATGGCCTTATGCAGTTGCGAGCGCCGTAAAAGCTCTACTAAAACTAAACTAAAATCATCGTTGCTCCTTGACATGCAGTTATAATTCTTGAATCTATATCTGTAACGATTACATGTTATAACAATGATGTACGTAATATACTATTGGACACTATCATACGCACCTTTTTCTACTGATCAGATGGCGTCAATCTCATAGAAATAGGCAAGGGACAAAAAGGAAGCTTCTGCCTACGGGGAGTGTGCCGTTACCTCAGTTGGTATTATGCTGAACTGTGTTGCGGATGGCTGGTTCGAATTTCCATTGGGGCGTGTTAAAATTTGGAATGCTTAGGGAGATTTCAAGGTTCTCCCATCACTTCGTTAAGTTCTATTGGAGATGGAATTTACATCTATAGGAGATCATATTTCTTAATTATCCTCTAAACGGTGAAATAGGTTTAATTGGGTAAAACAACTACTAGCAGTGTGCGCTATGCAATTGTCATCAATCACGGTATCTTGGGAACGTGACCCACCTCTTAATTTAAAGAAAGAGGCAATAATAACAATAAAAGCAACAACAACATCAATAATGATAATAACAATGATGCAGCTCTCCATCAGTGACTTTGTGCGGTGAGCGAGAGGAATGTTGAGGACTCAAAAGTTCAAGTGCGTTAAAAAGAATGGTTGTCCCTTTAGTCAAGACCCCTTGCCTAGCTGTTTCCATCTGCACGCCTCCACAAATTTAATATCATAAAAAAGAACCCCCCCCCACCCCCCCTCCCCCTGAAAACCCAAACAACAAAGGCCTACACTATCTTTTATTAATACTTTTCAGTCATCTCAAGTTTCCCAATCACTTTTAAAACACAAAGCACCATTTACGAACATGAGCTGTCATACACGAATATAAAGCTACCTTTCATGGGTTCTTTGATAAACTGATACCACTCACTGTCCTTAGTTATCTTTTTTCCCAACAAAAGAAAACCAGCAAAGTCAAAATATAGGTCCCGCTCTCGGTAATAATATACTTCCTGTGTATTTTGATGACACCATACTCACAACAAAAATAGTGATGGTGATGCTGTCATTTCTTTTCAGCGTGTTAGGCTTTTTCTTATTACGAGAGGGCACACGTGCAATGTTAAACTGTTTGTCTTAGGGTACGAACACGGTGGCACGGACAGACAGGGACAGCTACTTGCTGTCGCACAGGGACGGACAGGCACAGGGAAATGCGGTCACATTCAAACAGGCAGCAAGAGACTTTACAAGTAGTTTTTTTTTGGTAAAAGTGCATTTTAGGTCAGTAAATTATTAGACCAAATGTTCAACAATAACACGCTATTACTGTACTTTTTGCTTTTGGATTTGCCTCTAGGGCAATTTTAGTGGGCCCTCTGTCAGTAAGTTATTTTGTAGACATGTCTGCTGTTGTTAGTTGCTAATTTGGAACTTGATTTGCCTATGGTTTTCAAAATCTTTTCTTACACGAAAATCAGGTCCTGTACTTGTTTTCTTGCTGCTAAACTGTATTTTTTGCGACAACATTATTATCATCAATGCCTTTCACCCCTGGCATGGTATAGGCCACATACAGGCTCCTTACATTTATCTCTGGCCTGGGCCATCCTTCCTAGCTCATTCCAAGTGAGCTTCATCTCTCTCATGTCCCTTTCCACACATCTCCTCCATGATTCCCGAGGCCTACCCCTGCCTCGTGCTCCCTGTGGGTTCCACTGCAGCAACTGTCTTCTGATGTTTCCGCATCGCCACTTTTTTAGTCCAATTTCTAATTCTATATTCTTTTGTCCTGTCATTTCCCACAGCTCTTAATTTTTAGTTCTATCCTGCCATTTAAATACTAGGATACTCGCAACACGATTAAGGCTCTCATTTTGCTTCAATATATAATCACGATTAGCGTGATGTTTTTCGCTCTTGTCATAAATTACTGGCCTTTCTTGCACCGCAAAGAACAGTTTCTCTTCAAAACCCTCCATCTTGACAAGAACAATCACTGTGATCGTATCTTTATTTGACTCCCTTGAAACAGACAGACAGGAAAAGTAGTGCACGCACTTTTCGAATTTTCCTGAGTATCGCTGGCTGGTGCTGTCTGTGCCTGTCCGTGTTCAACATAGCCTGGTGGTGTGTTTTGAAAGAAATCATGAGTGATTTTGGCGTGCACGCTTTTTGATATGTTGCTGTGACAGCAACTGGCTGCCCCTGTCCGTGTCACCGTGTCCCTAGCCTTAGCCGTCACAAGTAGAAAGCGTGAGTTCGATTTCTGTGTGGGGAGAATTTTATGGAGCAACGTTTGTCTTGTGGTAAGTGTTTTACGGCGCTCGCAACTGCATAAGGTCATTTGAGCGCGCGGGACACATTAAACTTTTTCAGTCGGGTGGCGGCCGAAGTCTACTCTTATTGATTTCAGACCACCAAAGGATCTTTAACGTGTGCAACTTGCACACTTTTCCTATGAAATGTTTGAGAAGGCTACCAGAAGATCAGGGGTGTGACTGAAAGACAGCAGTAAGAGGGAGCCAAGGAGTAGCAGAAGAAAGGCTGTAGAAAGAGTCAGGAGCCCAGAGGAGGGGGCAAAGGAGGTGAGCGGGTGGGGGCAAAAAGAGGGGACGAAAGCAGATGACAGAACATTGTTAGAGAGCTGGAAAGGAGGTGCAGGGAGACAATTTGAACCCGGGACATTTGAATGAGAGGCCAATACCTTAATATCCTCCAGGCCACGAGAGTCCCTTGAGCAACTTTGTCTTTCTGCTAGTACGTTGTATCCACCTTTGTCGAGTTTGGCCGTGACAGCCATAATCGAAGCAGTCTGCCTCCTAAATGACCTAAAGTGTGCCCATAGAGGCGTAATATATCTACAATAACAAGTAATAAAAAATACAGTTAGAGGAACCGTTATTGTAAGTTCATATTCGTCTTTCGGTGGTTAAAATAGGATAAATACAAGTCGTCCTAGATCTATATAATCTTTTCAGGTCTTTGCATGCGGGTCTTTAATTTGAATGACCAACAAAATTTAAAAGCACATCAATGAACGCCACTGCAAAGTAGGGTTCTGACACAGTTTTTAAACTATAGTGAGCTTTAAAGAAAATAAAGGGAGATTGACAGCATACACTTTGAAAATTAGAAAAATTTGACCCAATTTCACAAACACCTCACTTAAACGCAAGCCAATTAAACGCGCCAAAAACAGACAGTGTAAGCATTTATTTTTTTTGACTCGCGAGGAGACGTCTAGACGGTTCTAGGAAGAAAACTATAGGTGTACACTGAAATGGCAGGGTGGTGTTGCTGTCTAGAAATAAGCAGTTTGTGAATGATGTATTATAGAGATTCTGTGTATGCACCCAAAGGGACGTGTAAATTATAGGGCCCACATGAAGAAATGGTTTTATGGCTCGATCAAGATTTTTTGACAAAATATTTTGCTTTGGTTCTCTAGCCTTTTGGAGGACCATGCCAAGTTACGTGCGCGTTGGCAAATTAATAAACAAGCCAGAATTTTTTGCCCGGACACTCGAAAGTGAACAAGTTTGTTTATCATGTAAATGGACCTTGATTTGATAAAATATGTATGAGTAGATGCCGTTTTGACTCCATCCTTTTTCAAGCACTATTTTTGTCTCCAATTTTAGTAAATTATCGACTCCTTTCAGTTAACCGGCGCCTGTGGTGAGGCGGTTAGACCCTTCCCCGTCACATACAGCAAACGAAGATTCAATTCCTGTATGACAACAGAATGTTTGTGAAATACTTCCATCTCTCTTCTGGGACTTGAATCCTTCTCAGCCAATGTCAAAGCAACCTGCCTCCAAAATGGTCTAAATTGCTACGATGGAGGTGTAATTCAATCGGATGCATGTCTATGTTCCCTCAACTCTATGTCCCCTCAGTCAAGTTACATGCTATGTCATGTTATGCCATAATGCCATCAGGGGCGGCTCGTGGGGCTAAAAAGTGGGCATGCACAATTAAGCTATAGCTGGTTGAAGAAAGTCAAGGGCATAGTAAATGAATTGTCTGTTTGATTTCTAGACCTAAATATGTTTGTTAGCTAAACATCAGTTTCTTCATCCTGCATTGGAACTGAAAACTCAAGTAATAAATTTCACCATTCAACTACGAAACCATTCAAAAGGAACAACTCACAGGACGCAGGACGGTGACTTAAGTATGTCACGTTCACCTCCATCAGGTTCACGGTCACAGAGTCGCTTAAAATAGTGACAAGTCAATGAACCAATCACAATTCACTTGAGCACTCCCGCTGAATTGCTCCGTGGATCACATAATATTGGCACAGAATAATGTGCAGGCAGTCTATCGCGTTTATTTTTAGACTGCCTACTGTGGGCTTTGTTTCGTGGGTGCACATTTGAGATGTGCCGTCTTATTTATATTAATGGACCGCCAAACTCTCTACTAGAGTCGTCATCGTTTGGGTTATCCCAAAGAGCGATTTAAAGGTCAGGTTACCACTGTTGAATATCCTATTATGTTTAGTTAAAGCGCGTGGACTTTGGCATGGCATAGTAGATGTCTTACAGAAATGACAGTTAAAGTGCCAGTGACGACCTTGTTTTGAAATAATATTTGGCTAGTGTTTGTTTCTGACTTATTTTATTGTATGTTTGTGGATGTTTTTCGTAATAGAACATAGAAAAGATTTTAAAATTCTGGGCGGCACCGCCCGACCGTGCTCTATGGTCGATCCGCGCCTAAATGCCATGTCATATCATGCCATGTATCATTACATATGCCATGCCATATTACATGACGTAAATATCTCTTTACTTGAGGGAATATAGAGCTGAGGGAACAAAGAGCTAATTATCCTAACAAACCGCTCTATGTTCCCTCAGCTCTGTGTTCCCTCATTTCTAGTTAAATGATGACCAGAGGTTGACTAGTGGTCTGAGGGACCAGTGGTCAAACAATGGTTAAACTTACCAGTGGTCAAGCGTGAGTTTATATAAAAATGACGAGAGAGAGAGAGAGAGAGAGAGAGTGTGTGTGTGTGTGTGTGTGTGTGTGTGTGTGTGTGTGTGTGTGTGTGTG
>NW_004797486.1:149927-152114 GCF_000002075.1 Aplysia californica | reverse complement strand
AGAGAGAGAGAGAGAGAGAGAGAGACAGAGAGCGGGAGACGTAAAAAGGATTTATTTCAACAAGCGAACGTGGCTCTATCATGCTCATCATAGCAGTTAGCCAAGTGTTTATTCTTTCGCCTGGGCCTTTCAGATGTTTTTTCTTTTATGATTTTCTTTCTTTAAAAAAACACAACATTTTCCCCCAGACAACAGATCTCTAACATCTGGATAAGCACAACGAAACATAGTTTTGATTTCCAGCAACGGCACGAAAATAAAGAAACAGCTCAAGATTACTGTAAACAGTCCTTTAAAAAAAAAAATTCGAACAATTTGGCAGGGTAACTGGGCATTGTGGTAGGGGGGCCAGTTCCTTTCAACGTCGCCTTTATTTCCCCAAGTCAGGTATTTGAATGGGTGGCAGGAGGAAGCGGAACAAATCCGTGTCCGAACCGAGGCTCGAACCTGGACTTTCGAGGAAGGGTAATAAGACGAAAATGAGGACAAGTTCACCTTAATGATGCTGTATACGTGTATAGCTGGACATTTAACAGACAGTCGATGTTTTATTGCTAGAGGTTGTCTGAAGAAAATTGAGACTACTTATTGTGTTGTTGTTGTTGTTGTTGTTATTTTGGTAAGTGTTTTACGTTGCTCGCAACTGCATAGGGTCACAAGAGCCCGCGAGACACATTAGCAGACGACAGAACGTGGTTATAGAGCAGGAAAGAAGGTGAAAGGAGAACATTTTAGAGAAGAAAGTGTTCCGTCGGTGTCTCGTTTAGAACCCGGAACCTATTGAATGATCAGAGAACACCATAATGAATGTGGGATTTGCAATAGCAGATAATTTCCTCCACTATTGACACGATGCAGATTATTCAGGAGGCGGATTGCTGCTACCCTGTCTGTCAGGGCTAACACCGGTTGAGAGGGATCTAAAGTAACTGAAAGTTTCTTAAATAAATAACGAAATAAGCAATTGAAACCGTTATGGTCGCACACAGTGAACACAGAGTGATCAACTTGGCGGCTTGCCCGTTTATCCAATCACTATCGTCACCGCTTACTAATAATATAGTAACCTAACAGCCAATCAAATGTCTTTTGAGCTCAACACAGGATGAGCCCATTCCCAGGGCCTGTCATTAATGAAACGCTTCTTGTGAAAAGGTAGAAGACCGGAAGAAATAACACTGTACCGAGGACTCACGCTCCCCTAGCCCTGATAATTGGGTGAAAGTTTACGACACACTTTCCCCCAGTGACACAGAAGCCTGTGCCTGTGTTAGGTGCGTTCTACATTCTGCGGCTACACGGCCAACTAATCCAGCTCATTCATAGACGGAATATGTTTGAAGTGCTCTGTGTGCATGTTTGTGTCTGTGCCGCTGAGATTTAACAGTTATAAATCACGTTGAACCATTTTTAAGGCAACCTTTTTATCCAGAAGAATCTTACTTAGAACAGAGACGGAAGACAAAGGTGACTCTTCTCATTTGAATAGTTCTCAAAATACCGTGGCTCACCGTGAGTATTGAAAAATCAGTACTGTTTAGGGCTTATTGCTTGCTATTTGGTGGTAAAAAAGATGAAGAAACCTAAAGTAAAGCCCCTCCCAAATAGTGGTCCACCCGCTGCCACTGAAAGGGATACAAAGTCCCAGATGACTGACGAACATATACGATAAAGAACAATCTTCCCACGTCAGAATAGAACTCACCTCCTTCGCGTTCGGAGGCGATTCGCCAGTATAATAACAGATGCCGGTGCGAGTTAATTAATTTACTTTGAGCGAGTAAACAGCGACATTATCACCATCATCATCATCATCAACATCATTGCTTTCTCACCCTGGATCATGATATAGGCCACGAACAAACACTTTACCACCTTTCCCGATCCTGGGCAAGCCGCTTGATGTTATTCCATGTCTTCCCACTTTTCTGTACATTATTATGGAAACCCTTTAAAAGTGAGAAGCCTTGATTAGCGTTGAAGTTCTTGCACTATGTTTCACTGCGAATAAATGTTCTCTCTCTCTCTCTCTCTCTCTCTCTCTCTCTCTCTCTCTCGCTCTCTCTCTCTCTCTCTCTCTGTGTCTCTCTCTCTGTCTCTCTCTCTGTCTCTCTCTCTGTCTCTCTCTCTCTGTCTCTCTCTGTCTCTCTCTGTCTGTCTCTCTCGCTCTCTGTCTGTCTCTCTCTC
>NW_004797486.1:147600-148634 GCF_000002075.1 Aplysia californica | reverse complement strand
GGGCGTTTGGATGACATTAATTACATTTTCTATCTTGTTGACCAGCGATTCTCAAACACGCTACGCAGTAACAAACTGTAAGAAAATATGATTGATTTATCCCCCATGAACCCTATACCCCTATGCTCCGAGACTGTTGTTACCTGAACCTTCTCTTCCCCCACACCCATCCCCACCTCTGAACCCGTTCCTATTTTACAGTTGTATCCATTATCTAGACTAGAGTCTGAAAGCAACCAGCATTCTGGAAATGACCGGTCGGTGTTGAGGTCATCGACGCTATTCAATTTCATTTCGGAGATCCGATTAGGTCAAAGTGGAGACGTGTCTCGTCTGAGACTTCAATCTCGGGAGAAGAATCCTTAGCTGTATCCAGACAGACAATAGTCATACCACTTCTTTGCTTCATCGTCGCCATCTCATGAACCTTAGGCTACGTTTACACTCCGTTCTCTTGAAGCGGGGACGCACTTTGTTTTGCAAAAGTGCGTGTATAGTCTGCTGGTCTTCAGAAAGACATACCGTTTTGGGTCCATTTCTGGGACTGTGGCATGAACCTTAAAGAACTTTTAGATTGCTCTTGATTTCACGAAATGGAGACCTTTTCTAAGCCGAATAAATATCCAAAGAAAAGCTGCTCTGAATTACTGAAAACACAAATTCCATCAAACAAGAATGTTCGCATTTTCGGTTCTATAATGCAATTCTCAAACAGTTGAGCAAGTGTCGATACGTTTTTTAACGTATTTTTCTTGAACGCTATTAGGTTTCCTTCAAAATCCTTTTGAATCTGTGGAATCCCGAGGACCTCTCCCAACATAAACTCCTCATTCACTCTAGAGCCACTCAAATTGTAGCTTTAATACAAAGTTTGCCACACAACACTCTGAGGTGTATCATTTGATTTGTTTTGGAAGATGCTCCTTTGTTTGACTATGTTGTTTTAATTGGGGATAATAATATGGTTCTCGCTATTTGAAAAAAAGATTGTTACAACTGTTTGCCACATTTTTGTCATTTATGCCCCCCCCCCT
>NW_004797486.1:136054-144899 GCF_000002075.1 Aplysia californica | reverse complement strand
GAGAGAGAGAGAGAGAGAGATACCCTAGACGAGAATCACTGCTGATACAGGACAATAAAACAGTGTTCTGTCAGTGTTTTGCATTAGTTATAAATAAACGTCTTATTGGACTCTTTGAGGACGCGCTTTCTGGTCATGCGATGACGTTTGGAGATGCACTGTTTTAGGGCTGACTGCTTCATTTAAGCCTATTTTTCGATTATGTTTTCTTATACTGAAACTTTCAATGGCATTCAACGACATACGCACCATAATGTATACAAACTATTGGTATGTTTTAAAATTTGCTTATGACGGATAGAAACGTGTCGAAATATTGCCTTTGCACTGCTGCTGATCGGACATAATTGTGAGGCACGGTGGTGGAATCAGGCTCTCGTCAATTTTTGGGCATGTAGAGTTATTGGTAACATCTTGAAGCTTTTTCACCAGTCTTTATTTGGATGGGGAAAAATATCCATTTATTTTGAACTGAACCCTCCGTCCCTCTCTCTCTCTCTCTTCCTCCTCCCCCCTCTCTCTCTCTCTCTCTCTCTCTCTCTCTTTTCTCTCTTTCTTCTTTCTCGTTTTGCAAGCTCGCTCTTTAACTTAACGTCCTTCCTTTTCCACTGGTTCCTCTGTCTTTGCCCTCGTTTCCACCTTCTCCCTTTGTGGGTATAATTCTCTCTGCACACCAACAGCCACTCATTCAATGAGCTTCAAATGTTGTCACCCGTTTCCTCCCCGCCCCTCAGGTTGGCTTCAAACGTTTTATCAATATCGGATATTCCTGTGCTCTACTTCCTAAAGCGGTTCTTTTTATGTTCGTGACAACGCACGCAGACAAATAACCCACCCGAATGATCCCTGGGCAGGTTTTCGATTATTTGTGCCCACCTCTTCCCCCTCCCCTCTAAAAAGAACCTGACACTGATGTTGTTTCTGCTTTTTTCGCTAACAAAACAAACAATGCTGTTATTCCTAGGGTTTTTTTTCTGTCCGTAATGCACCTATTTACAACGATATGAATGTTCTGCTTGTTAAGATGATGTAAATGTTGTTCCAGTCTGGGCTGTTGTATTAACGATGATTAGCGCAAGCCGAAATATTCATATTATTGCCTTTTTAAATGCTAGATGTTGTCCCACAATATTACTTTTGTCCAATTCATATTATGAGCATATCTAAGACACCCGGTTTGTTAAGATGAAAAAGTAAAATATTAAAGAAAGAGAAACAGAGAAATTAACAACGTCGATAACAGCATTAACAATAGCTGCAATAAATTAGAACAGCGGTAGCAACAGCTGCAGAAACAATATCCGTGACAAGGGAACTAGTTAGAATCTTCCAGATGATGTAAGGAGGATAAGACAACCTTTATAATTGAGGTCTATTGGAAGAGGTTCCTTGAAGAGAATGGCTCTTTTAAATGCCAGACGTTGTCCCAAGGCCATTCACGTGTGAACCTACATAATATGTATTCGTTTATTCTTTTCAGAAACACACACTCAAAACAAGTAAAATTATGATCGTAGAGAATTCTTTAAAAACACCAGTTCAGCCTTCTGTTTATTACTCTGCTGCTAGGAAAGTTCTCAAGCAATATCATAATAATCATTACTCGAAAGCATACCCTTTTCTCTAATTGTAAACCTAGTCTATATTATCTGCATGGCAAATTGCTATTTGGTCGGTCTGTCTGCCAGCCCATATTATGTTCCCCAACGCTTGCTCTTACTTTTACATTAACCCTTTTTGACAAAAGTTGCACGGAAAATAGAACATAATATCACAGTCATGTATCTCTGACACTCTATTCACACATGATGACACAGACAAAATATATTTCTAGTTTCAGGCCATCGTGAATGTCTTAATCTTTTATTTCATCTCCGTTTTATTTTGCTGCATCGCCAGCTCGTGAATGTACTTTATTTGGTCAAGAGGAGACGTGCAGGAAAGACATTGCCGTGAAGATGGGTTTGATAGATACGGATGAAACGAGGAAACTTGATTGTACAAAGCGTTCGCTTACAAGGTCTCCCTTCGATTTCTGTGTGGCAAAAACATTCAACTCTTTCATGGATTCTCATGCCCAGAAGATAGGATTTGTTCCCATTTCCAATGTTTATTTTTCCCCAAACAAGGATAGCATTACGATCTTTTAAATACGTTGAGAGCTGACTGGACAACTTTCAGAAACATTTTCGTTGATTCAACTGCTAGAACTGAAAGTAATAAAGGAATAAAACGCTACTGAGTTTTTCATTTTCAGAAAATGGTTCAATTATGTTTCTTTGATACCCCACACGCGGCCATAGATGGCCATCATGGCCTCGAAAGAAATGTAAATATTGCTCTCGCCAATAAATGTCGCCTATGATGTTGTCTCGGTCTAAATTGCGTCCTTGAAACATGGAAAAGGGAAAGTACATGTTAGAATGTTTCTGTCTATTCTTTGAAAAGGAAGTTTATACAATTACAGATTATCTTCTATTCATTGATCATTTTTTTCTAGCCTGGCGTAGATTCTAGTCTGCTTGGATATTGAAATGCTAAGAGATGAGTGTTTGGGTAGGAGGAGGGGAGGGGCTTTTGGTGGTTATAAAGTGTACCCTGATGGGCCGGTCGAAGCATTCCCGGCCTCACTTTAAGGTTGAAATAACGCCCCACAGACACAAAGTGCTAATTTCGGAGGCAGAGGAAGTGGTTTAAATAATTGAAGAGTCGGAGACGCTGATCGAGACAATACATTAAAGTATATGTCGGTTATGTGACGGCTGTGCATAACTGACGAAGCGTGTTTTTCTACCATTTAAGGAATTTCTCCCCCTCCCCTCCACCCCCGTCTTCTTAAAATGTGGGTTTATTTCTTGCCTTCGTAATCTACTCAAAAATAAGTGCCTGGAAAAGAAAGGGAGGAGAGGAGTGGAAGGGAGAGGGAGCTGGGGACTCTTTTGTGGATCCCTCTGTCCCAAAGCGCTGAGCACTGTAATATAAGTAACCTAATAAAAAATTTTAAAATCGCAACGCTTTCTTCAAAAGATAGATCTGGTGCAAACCCGGCACTATACAATGTGATGGTCCTCAATGGAATTCTAAAAAAATGAAAGCCTAAACTTCATATAAAAAACATCGTTAATTGCTTTTAGATACCCTAAGCACAGAAAATGCTTTGTACATTTATTGGATATCAATCAAATCTCCAAAGCTCTAATGACGAAGGAAGAATTCTACGAAGCGAGTAATTTTTATATAGTGCTCTATTTTAAGTTGCTTTTACAACAGCAGTAAATGGTAAGCTTTTTGAAAATGCATTGATCCTGCTATTCATTCATTTTCATCTGCGTCTCGATTTGAGTACGAACCACCGTGATCTATTTCTGGTTCTTCTGCATGATTTCTTCCGCTCCGTAGATTCCGATATATTAAGACAAATTGGCCACCCTTCAAGAGGTGGACCCCTATAATGGCTGTTTCATTTTCGTTTACTTTCTCTTAGATCCTTTCCTCATATAACTCTAGATATCAATAACCCCAAGGGTAAAATCTGTATAATATATTTTCCTACTTGTGAAAGGAAAAATATTGTAGTAAACCTAGATTTTATTTTTATTATTGCTAATTTGTAAATAAAAATTTAAAAAAAGAAAAGAAAAGAAAAAAAGAAAGAATTGTGTGGTCCAAGAGATTCTTGAAACTCATGGATCTTAAACGCACCAAGTGCATCAGAACAGTTTCTTGGAGGGTTTCAAACTGTATAGTACATCTATTAAGCTGTAGTTAGCTTGAAATCAATAGTCCGATATACAGGACCCAAGGGCAGTAAGAATAGTAAAGGTTCTTTTCACTTTAGACCAACCTGCAAGGCAAGAAAACCTTTTCAACCCTCTGAAAATGAAGTGGAGAATGATGAAATCGATCCTTTCCTTCTAATTTAGAACTATTCTCTTCGAAGTCTTCCCATGTCTGAGCTTTTAGAGAACGAGTAAATAGTACTGAAGAAAATATTTGTTACACAAGTGTTCAACCTAGAGAATGAGCTCTATTACAACATTAAACGGAAACTGTCAATAGCTTCTGTTCCAAAATGGAGCATTGTATATTTCTACAAACTGACCTCCTTGAATCGCTCAATTGCTTTCACATACACTGCTTCCGGCCAGTAGCACCAAAGATCGACGCTGGGTGTGCGAAATGTGAAAGAAAATACATTTTTTAAAATCAATTGCACTTCAGCTTAAAATTGATTTTAAAAACTGCTTTTGTCTTTGTCTTAAAGAACACTCAGCTGTGTTTACAAAGACAGCTCGAGAGTTTAAATCAAATGCGTTGGCAAACCTAGGTTTCAAATTTAAAAGATTCTTCCTGGTATCGTTATTCTACACACTTAAAAAAGCCATAGACCAAAAGTGCTAGTAAAGACTGCTTTACGGTGAAGACTTGACGTCACAGACTTGTTCCCCAAATCTCTACCAAGGTCGAAGTCACAGATGTGATGATGAACTTATGAGGCCAAGGTTTTATTTTTTTTCAAACTATATAAGAATTTGAATACCTTGTATACTCGTACCGCTGACTGCCTCTCAGATTGACTTTTGTTGATGGAATCTAGTAATCAAGAGCTGGACATACAGTGCGGCTGGTCTTTTAAATAAAATCAAAGGTACTGTTACTGTTTTCTTTTCCGAAGGAGTGAGCAGACTACATAAATCGGTTTGCTGCTTATAACATTTTTAAAAACAAAATGAAAACGAGTTGTGTTCTTGATTGTGTAGGTCTGGAAATGAAAAGTACAACTCGTGATGTCGGCTTTGTTTGCATACGCACTTCAACCCGAAGACTACCCACAGCCAAAGTTCATTGAACCTTTAGAAGTGCCCCAGATTCATAAAGACCATTTAGCATGGGCCTGCCAGTAGCCCACTGCAGTTGCCGTCTCTTTGAGCCGCCCAACTGCCTTCCTGGTTAACGAGGCATGATCATGCTCACCCCACGGTTAAGTAGGCTTTAGCTAGTTCAGTTTATTTGCAAGCATAAACTTTGCTTCATTACCTTTCCATTAACTCATTCAAATGCGTCTGCCCTTAAATTTATTGATCATCGAATGTGTTTTGGGCGTTTTCTCAGTAAAAGGGGCCCCGTAACTTTCACGTTTTGTACAAAGGTTGTCTATGTCCCTGCTAGTGTAGTGGTTAGACACTTCGAAGTCGCCCTCAGGAGACCAAGTTCGAATCTCGAGGGGGGACAATTATAATGCGTGCTTATTTACCTTGCTGTCAGGACCAGCCCAGGCTGAGAGAGATACAACATTCCAGCTGAAAGACAGATACTTGAACTCAGGTCTCCTGCACGCTAGAGCGAAGCGCCTAACCACTTCACCACAGACTCAAGTTGTCCCTTTTCATAATCATTAGAACTATGATTTTAATTTCCACAGCGGTACGAGAAAATCGGAGAAAATAGCCGTTTTAGGTTTCGATCTTGATTTTTTTTTTTACTAAGCGATGTGACAGAGCTTGATTCAAATTGTAGCTCAGTTTTGGGTAAAACTGGGCAATAATTATACTGGATTCTAGCTATTCTAAACGGCATAGTTCACCTCATAATGTTGTGTGTCTGTTTTTTTCGATCCAGATGGATATTCTTGATTTCAAAGACCTCAACATGAGCAACAACACGTCCCTTCGAGAGCTGTTTAAGCACTATGAGACCTATGACGGCATCAATGACACACACAACATCGTCCTCATCGTCCTCTACGTCCCCGTCTTTCTCGTCGCTGTCATCGGTAACATCATCGTCCTGCTCGTCATCCTCACCGATGCACACATGCGCAAGAGTTCGGCTAATTACTTCCTTGTGAACCTATCCATGGCGGATCTTCTGGGTAAGTTTGACTTTTTTAAAGGAATGTTTAATATTTGGAATTTGTTTTGTTTGGCGTTTTTTTTTCCATGCCCATTTATATGAAATTGACGCCATCTGATTAGTGGAAAAAGTGCATAAGAGTGTCCAATGGTGTATTACGTGCATACTTAGTATAACAATTAGCATTAATAGCAGATAGAGATTCCAGGATTATAGATGTAAGTCATTGATCTGTGAGCAGTGACGATTTTAGAAATAATAGTGGTGGTGAGTGATGATGAGGGATTGCGTTTAAGTAATGTTAGCGTTAGTCCTATCTTCCTCTGCTCCAATGAGTCACGAGGGACGTGGGCACCCTCTATCCCGTTCCCCACTGGAACCATCTTTACGGTCACCATGTAGTTCCGAAATGGTGGTTTTGCGTTCTTTGTTTGTTTTGTTTTTTTGGTGGTGTATTTGTTTGTTTGTTTGATCTTTTAATTTTGATTTTCTCAAAGTTTAATCAATAAGTTTACTATCATTACTATACTCTCCACGATTTCCTTTTGTTTATTTTTTCATTCCTAACAGATACAACACAATTATATGGCGAACACAAACAATACAAAATCATTAAAATTGATCTGTCTGGGGTTGTACGTTTTTTGAAGCACCACATCGTTAAGAGAGATTTAGTACGTGTCTCTGGAAAAGTCTTTTAACATGAATATCTTTATTTAGTTATGTACTGCTTGTTATCTGTTATATCGCACGTATGTTGAGAGATACGAGAACACTGACTGATACGCGACAGATTAATGACCCAGTATACAGCGACCAACAACATATCCTTATTGACGAGCTGCACGTAACGTCTTGGCTGACGAGGATCATAGAATTCAGACATCGAGATTTCACATTTTCGAGAAAAGTAACGCAAGACAAAAAATAAAAAATAAAAAAATAAATAAATAAAACAAATGAAGTTAAATCTTTTTTTTTCATAGCACGGTTCGGTAAAATATCTGCTGATCTTTAACTAACAACTGCCATCTAGATCTGATACCTGTGTCTTGGGCAGCTATTTCGTAACGTACTGAAAGTTCAAGATATGATTGAACGTCCCGTGCTTACGATCCCGTTCCATATTTCTCTGTTCGATGAATATTCATGTGCTTATTTCGAATTGGCAGTCGATCTGCGTCAATGGGGTTTTATATAACAATGTTGGAATGTTTCCCAAAAGAGATCGTAATGTCTGCCCGTCTGAAAACTGTAGTCCTTGTTTGTTTGGTTGGTTCACCAATAATGTTCAGCGTCCGTTCGCGGAACTGGGGATTTTTTTCAGGGTCAATATGTTGATATCTCGAAGGGAAAATGTGGAAACTGAGAACCTTGTTCTATTTTACTCTTGTGTGTGTGTCCATGAGTTCATGGTTCTCATTGAATTTGAATATCAACGAACGTCTTGACATGACTTTCAAGTTTTGATCAGCTGAATGTTGTGTCTTCGTCGTCCCTGGCGATTTCTTTCTTGCTGAATCGAGATCTTTAAAAAAAAAGAAAAGTTTATGGGCTCTTACTTTAAAAAATTTATGGGCATGTTTTTCGAATCTGAAAAGCGAAGTATAAGTTCCCACTGTATGTTTTGCATTCTGAAAATCGGTTCACTGTGTTGAGTTCCGTGTTTATTTAAATAAACTCCAAATTTTTTAGCGTCATTCTTGAGGTAACATCAACGATAATAAACACAGCTTCTTCCGTTTCTATATGTGGTAACCACGGCTTTTAATATTTCAAAAGTTGGTTATATAATTCTTCTCTAACTGTCAATACCGGTTAAGTCAACTAATGGGTATGCTCTCGACCTTAACTGCACAAGGTTTGAGTTCTAGCCTCACTCAAGATGTTTTACCTGGGATTTCCACCCTTCAGCTGGGGTGCATACCCCACTCGGCAAATATTGACCATAACAAGCAGGGACCAAACACACCCCAGTTATCTAAATTGCGGGAATGGGGGGTGAACAATTTTTACACTTGAACAGGCAATAAAGTAATATTGAAGAAGACCCATGTTCAAATGTATAAATTGTACACCCCTCTTTTTCCGAAGCAGAGAGTGACAAGAACCCATCGGAAATTCCATGGCGTTTCGATCCCCATGATGCGAAGTTCTGTAAAGGACGCTATCATAGAGGAAGGGTGAATGAAGATTTAATCGTGTGACGTACCGCAGGCAGAACGGTGGCATAGCTTTTGCCAAAGAGCCTTTCAGCATATTTCTCATTACACTGCTTTATGTGTTAATAACGTAGCTTCTGCCCACTTTGCGCTGAGAAGAGCGTTTATACAAATTCTAAAACGTTCTGGTCACTCCCAGTGAAAGTGAGATATATTGATGAATCTCCACAGATTCCGCGTATCAATCTCTGTCTCGCTTCCATCGGGTGACTTTCCCTAGAGTGTACCATACTCCAGCAACGATTTCTGTTCTTTTAATTCAAAATGATAATTATTATAGATTTCAACTGTCATTTTAGATTACTTCCATAAGAGATCTTTTCATTTAACAATGTTCAGTCTCCAATCATATTAACTTTCACCTCGAGTATAGCTGAATGATGACCAAACAGTATTTTGTCTGGCTATTAAACGGTTCCCTCGTTTGTCAACCTTAATTATGCCAAGTGATCTTGATTAAGTTGTTTATGACTTGGATTTTGCAAAAATGAAAAATCTAAAAGACTTAAAACTAACTGAACGTAATTCTTTAACTAAAGTATTGGAAATGAGAAAAATGCTGCACTGTGTGAATGTATGTATATGTATGTATACAATAACGCTCGTACGTGTGCATTTACGTACGTACGTATGGAAGTCTGTGCGCACCTACCTGTGTATAACAATAGTAATTATATAAAGCATTTGTATAGCACTAATTCCCGCTAAATAGCAAGCTCTATGTATTTTATAATCTAAATACACGCACACACACACGCACACACACACAC
>NW_004797486.1:131178-135954 GCF_000002075.1 Aplysia californica | reverse complement strand
ATCAGGCTCTCGTCAATTTTTGGGCATGTAGAGTTATTGGTAACATCTTGAAGCTTTTTCACCAGTCTTTATTTGGATGGGGAAAAATATCCATTTATTTTGAATACAACTCGAGATATTTGCGAAAGAAGGAGGTGGGGTTACTTGTTTTCAGAGGTAAAATTAATGAGAAAATGGCGGCCAAAGATTAGTTATTTCCTTTGCTTAAGAGTCCGTAGTAACTGAAAATTTACATTTTTTGTGCCTTTAATCAACGTTTTTCAAAAAAATCCACACAGACATGAGTTCTTTAATGGGTATGAAAGGTGTTGAGCCAAACAAAAATTTAATAAAAATTCACAAACATGGGGAAAAATGCAAGTTTCTTCACTTTGATAATTTTGACGAGAGCCTGATTCCACCACGCTGCCTCATATATTATGTGGCCGCTAGGTTCCTAAAGAGTTAACAAGAACGCCTTTTTTAAAGAGTAACCTGGGAGAAGGCAACTTTCCCAAGGTCACCGATAGGGTTTGGGGGTGGGTGGGAGAGGCGTACTGACAGCTGACTCAGTATATAAGGAGTTGGTCCAGTTAGCTTGAACAGTAAAAGAATGTGTTCCTTCGAAAACTTGTAACACTTGTAATGTATTTAAATACAAACCTCAGATTCATTTGGATTTTTTTTCCACAAAAGAAGCGTAATTGATCAGGCTATTGATTAAGAAAATGAAAAATTTTGGCTTCAAAAATGAAAAAAAGCCTTTGTCAGCTTAGGGCAATGATGTAGAAATAGTAATGAGTATATCACATTTTACTTTAAGGGCAAGAACACACGCACACACACACACACACACACACACACACACACACACACACACACACACACACACACACACACAAAACAACAACAACAAAACAAACAAACAAATAAACAAACAAAACCAAAACCAAAACCAAAAAAAAAATCAAAAACAATTTCAGAAAATTGCTCAAATTGTAGAGCTCTCTCAACGAAAACGTCCCCCAGAACAAAATATAGTGCCCACTGTGTCCTTCTAGCGGCTTCAGCTTATTCGCAACAGATTTTGAGACAAGCAAAATTACTTTACAACACTTTCAGCTGTGTTTTACTGAGGTCTGGAAAAAGCATAATTCCTCGACGCCTGAGTGCAATTGTTACAAATTATTGTTTTCTTGCAAGCAAAGTGCTGTACAATTTTTTTTTTTACTTTTCATCTAACTGTTTTCTTTACAGCCTACAATTGTATAAATAGAACCAAAACAGGGGCAACTTAGAAATACGGAGAAAATCATTTTCCTATTAACCTAAAACCGTTGGTACTGGTTCACTTATTGCACCCGACAGTTTCTGGTGTTTCTGCAGCCTGTGCGTACTATGTACGGCAGAACAGCGATCTTTTAGGACAGGAGAATAAAGGAAATGGACAAATCACTTTATCTATTCCCTTGAGACACGCCGCCTGTTGAAGAAGAATCTGTGACGCAGCGTGGTGAAATCAGGCCCCCGTCAAAATAATGAAATTGAAGAAAACAGCATTTTCCCGCTGGTTTTTGAAATTTTTCTTGGGTTTTTGTTTGATCTGGCTCAACACCTATGGGTTTTTACTGAAAATCGTTGATTAAAGACGCAAAAAATGTAAACTTTCAGTTTCCGAGTACTCCCAAGCTATGGGATTCACGAAACTTTGGCGGCCATTTTCTCGCTAATATTACCCCCTGAAACAGGATTACCCCCATCTCCTTCAATTGCGAATATCTCGGTTTTTATTCAAGATAGATGGGTATTTTTTTTCATCGAAAGCAAGAAAATGAACAAGCTTTAAGACGATATCAATAACTCCACATACCCTAAATTTGACGAGCGCCTGATTCCACCGAATCCCTAACTGATCAAAGCTTCCACAGAGAGGAGGACATCAGAATTACATTTTTTGTGTTGGATAACGAATCGAAAAGTGCCCAAGGTTTTACATTAAGCGTTAAGTCGAAATTGGATTCTTGTTTTCTCAAGTCTATGTTTGCTCAACAGAGAGTCGCTGTTCCCCATTTCTAATCTATACTGTCAAGCCCTCGTGAACTTCAACCAAAGGGAGAGCTGAATGGTTTGAAGGTGCCAGTGGTTTGCTTAGGTTCTGTCTTAGGACAGAGAGAAACGAAGAATTAGATTTCCTTTGCTTTCTCGTTCTCCCTTCTACCTATCCACCCCCCCTCTCTCTCTCTCTCTCTCTCTCTCTCTCTCTCTCTCTCTCTCTCTCTATCTCTCTCTCTTTCTCTCTCTTGCACTCTATTTTTAAAGAATAAGCGAAGGAGAAATGCCCCCCTCCCCTAATTAAAAACCCATAAAAAAGATAAAGCAACAAAACAGTTGAAAAACTTCAAACATCCCTCACATTCACACACACACACACACACACACACACACACACACACACACACACACACACACACATATATATATATATATATATATATATATATATATATATATATATATGTAACCCCATCTCAAAAACCAAGTGCGCATTCCTAAAAAGGGAGCGTGGAATGAGATAAATAATATAGAATCTACAAGGTGTCATCCTAGCTAAAATTCATGACATAAAATGGCTCAGTCTTCATAAATATGATCCTGTTAATGGAATGCATGAAGACCACACAACTCATCCTCTCATTTCTGATACAGAGTTTTCTGTCAAAGTATTCAAAGTCTATTTTGGAAACAAGTTGAAAGAGTTGACCTGAAAAGGTCTTAAATCTGTCACTTTTGTTAAGCAGGAGCAGTTTCTCGTACATTTCTGATGCCCGAGGGTTAATTCAAAGGCCGTTTTGATGGATTATCCCTCTGAATATCCTGAAAAACGCAACTTGTTGACTTCTTGTCAAAACCATTAGGTTGGGGTAGAGGGCAAGAAGTGCTATAAGCCCTCAGAATTAAGGGCAGAAAAATTTTGATAAAAAAGAGAACTGCGACGAAGACAACATTGATACGACCAGATACAATGACGACAATGATGACGAGGAAGAGGAAGAGGAAAACTACAACACCGTCAAAATAGCAACAACACCACCAACAACAAAACATCATGAGAAAGACAACATCGATGAGAAGCATACAGAATGTTGGGTAGACTAAAGCAGAATGTGGCTGCAGCACCACCACTACTCAAGGCCACTGTATTGAATTTGGCAATCTTCCTCACCCTTAACAGCCCAGTCCAACTCTAGCTCTGGTCTTTCCTTTGTTGACGCACTCAACTTGTTGTGTCTGTCAGTGCAGCAAAGATTAAAAAAATGGAACAAAGAATAAATGGCTTCCTCTCGATTCTCAAGTAAATAATGCAATGGTCACAATTGCGTCTTCTCTTGATCTCGTTCGGAGACGGAAGAGGTTCGGGTGTACCTTGATTATGAGGTTTTCTTTTTTCTTTTTTTCTTTGTCTCCCCCCCCCCCCCCCTACTCATCTCTCTCTCTCTCTCTCTCTCTCTCTCTCTCTCTCTCTCTCTCTCTCTCTCTCTCTCTCTCTCCCCCCCCCCCCCCTTTTTGTCTGTCTTCTTGTGTTCGCACTAGTTCGCAGGACTGTGTGGGAGTATGGTGATTTGAATCTGATTCCCTTCTGGGTCAGAGAGATCATCTATTTGAGACGTGTGACAGCGTTGAGGGTATCTTTTTCCATTTCGCTTATAATATTTCCTCGTCCAGACTCGAACTCATCGATTGGCATAAGCGTCGATTCGCTGCAGAGAACATAACTGTGAAAATAAAAAGCTGTTGAAGACAAAAAGACACACGGATGTTATATTTTATTGTTGGCATGGAAAACGTTCTTCTCTTAGTGTTTTACAGCTCAATATGAGCCAAGCTTTTGAATTTAACGCAAATCTTTAATGGTATAGATCTGATCTCTGTCCTGTGGGCCGAGTCTCTGGAGTTGCACAGAAAACCCATGGTGAAGAACGCACCGATTCAAAACAGCTTTCTCGCATTGCGGCCAGACACGATCCGAGCCGAGATGACTGCCCGGTGGACAGACATAATGTTATCAGAATGTATGTGACTGAGCAGGAATGAAGAATTGCTGACTTTTTGCATCTCAGATGAGCAATTGATTTCAACGGTTTTTTCCTGTGAATATAACAAACCAAATTGTAAAAATAATAGTCAGACACAGTTTTAAATTCAGTTGGGAGGACAGACAAACATTTTATTAAAAGATGAGAAGTACGAATAATGAGGGTAAAAACTATGTCTCGATGCGGTTATTTTGCAAACCAAAAGTAAAATGAGAGAGGGGACATTAAGGGCAAAACATATAAATCTATCTTTATATTTTTTATGTTATCCCTAAAAATAATGCGTCTAGGGTGAAGTTCTAAATTTGTTTGGAGGAGAATCGTTTGCTTACCACGTCTCTTTTGTCGTTACGGCTATCCTTTAAGAGGTAGAGTCGACACATTTTGAGTTATTCAAGGGGCTAGGAGTTGATTAGAACATCAAGGGTGAGATTAAAGGGAGTGAATCACACAGGAGGGCCTGCTACGTCCACGATAGATTCTATCTTTGAAATAGGATACTCCTGATACGTTTAAAAGGGACATTAACATTGAAGGAAAGGTCAACACTATTCAGTAGGGCCTCTCTCATTCAAAGTGGGTAGATAGGTAAATTTAGCATCTTGAACATCTACCATGTTTGTATAGTGAAAGAAAGACAGAGAAAGACTGAAGAAGAAGAAGAAGAAGAAGAAGAAGAAGAAGAAGAAGAAGAAGAAGAAGA
>NW_004797486.1:123540-128592 GCF_000002075.1 Aplysia californica | reverse complement strand
TTCGGAGGTGTTTGTGTGGGTGTGGGTGGGGAGGAGGGGGTGTAATTATAAAATGTGCCCACGGTCACAAGCTTTAAGCGCCCCTTCGACTCCTAACAAAACCACTCCTCTCTATGGCGTACGGTTATGAAGTTCGTTGAAAAGCTAAAAATCCACGATCAGAATTGTCTGCTTAAAAGAATAAGAAAGACATTGCTTTAGTTATGTTCTGCTGACTCATCGTTCTATCATATCATCCAGTTTCGTGTTGTGAGCATAAAGATTTAATTGAAATGACAAGACTTTTCCTGAATTTACCCCAACGTTTGTCAAGACTGTAAAGTCAAGATGGGAAAGCTTGAAAATTGGTATTCTTACTAGTTAACACAACCAATCGAGTAATGGATCAAGAAGGCACGAAACTATGAATGCTGAGTAAATACGCTGTGCCGTGTTCTGTGTTTATGAGCTTATAAATAAGTTTTTATGCAATCCAAGCCCACGAACACATTACAGGATATGATGATGTGACAAGAGATGAAATAAGATACAGTGTGATAAGGTCAGAGACACTTTTAGTCAAGTAAGCTAAGGAAAGGTTAGGTTAAATACGACAAGATCAGATTAGATAAGATACATTATGTTGATGTTCCCTTGGAATAAAGTTGCAATAATGTTCAGTGTACGTCTCAGCACCTCTTTCATCGTGTGAAGACTGATCGATCCTGTTACCACCTAGACGAGTCGGCTTCTCACGTGTCCTCCGAAAATTACCATATGTCCACACCCCAACACCCTCCCCATCCCCTTGCCTTCTGAAGAAATGGCATATCAGCTATCTTATAGATTAAGCATGTTCCCCCCCCCCCAAAAATAAAAATAAATAAAAAAAAAAACAAAATTATTCCTTTCGCCATCAAGGGTCGGTTCTTTGATTTAGAAGACACACACTGAAAGGGAAATAGGCAGAAAACGTAAATTATTATCGTGCGGTTAAAGCAGCTTTCAACACCTTAAGGTTCTTTAGGGGTGGCACCTCTGATCCAATGTCCATTCCAAAATGGAGTAGCGAGGAGCGCGGAAAGATGAACACTTCTCAAATGATCCAGGTTCAAGAAAGTTCGGGTTTAGGGATTTAAACGGCGGTCATCTTGGTCGAAAATTGGCTTTATGCAAGCTGGGCTAAGAATGATGGCGTAAAGAATGTTTAGTCTACAGGCACTAGGAAGATATAACTAAGTATACTTTGGAAAACGTGCAGAGCAAAGAGGTGTATTAAGCCTAGTTTTATTCTGTGTGAGTTTCCAGTCTGGCTCTCACGTGTTTATATACTTAAATTCAAGAGCGAAAACCTAACCTTATCTCAGAACTGGCTCTTAAATTTGAGATGGGACAACAAAGTGAAGCACAAATTTGCCTCTTCACCGCATGCATTCTCTTTTATAGAGTGCCTAACAGACACCATTTTGTGATTTGAACGTCTTGAATCTAACAATATCTACCAGCAGGAGAGAAAGAGAGAGAGAGAGAGAGAGAGAGAGAGAGAGAGAGAGAGAGAGAGAGAGAGAGAGAGAGAGAAACTGGAAAAACAACCTTAAAGTTTCTACACCTCACGGGTCTCCGAATCAAAAGGTGTGACCTGAAATGAAACCACCGAATTCCCAGGACACGACCCAAGGAGAGTACTTGAGGAAGACAAAAATAGGAATCACGCCAAGTAGGAATCTCGTCCGCCGCTGAACTAGTTGGTTGCTCAACGCGTCGGGTGCTGTCTGTAGTCTCTTACTCCCTCCCACTGAGTGTCTCCGGGGGGGGTCAAGGGTGTTTGACAACTCTTTCGAGACCTTAGTTCATCGAGACACCCTCTACGAATTTGCCCATTAAGGTCAATATGGCACGCGTACGCGGTACTCCAACCTCTGCGTTGAATAGAGTTGTAAACAGAACTCGATGCTGGCGCCTGGGTCTAATGGTTAGGATCTTCTTCTTCCTGAACGTGAAAGATAGTTGTTCGTTTACCTTGTGGTGAACGTGTCTTTTATCTATACTCTAAGTCTTTCTGCTGGAATGCACCTACTCAGTCCATTTTGGTATGTGCCAGGGTAGAAAACATGACTCCTAAACGATTTAGAGTGCGTCTAGTGCTGCGCAGAAATGTAAAAACACCAATAGAATTTAATGTTTCCAACACCATGATTGTTCTTTCTACGTCTTCTTCCCCTCATTTTGTTGCAGCACTATGTCTAAACCATGACATTCGAACTTGAATTCTTTGTTTTATCAACTTGTTTGATATTTGTCTGGGAGGACATCTACGTAAGCCTTCTTTTGTTGCTTCTTCTTTCTTCTGTACTGTACAATAACTAAATGATCATCATTATGCCTCTGCCATGTCCTATGAGTTGCTGAACGTCCAAATATGAAAATAGAAACTGCGAACTGTTTGATTTCCTCAATCTTCTAACAACTTCTCAAAATAGCAATATTATGTTTTTCGATAAATTCCTCAAAAAATTGTCAGTGTAAACGGGCCAATAGTGTCATCGCAAGAAAGGACAGTTTGTAATTGGGTGTTCATTTTCAGAAATCGCATGGAGGCGGAAAAAGTTTTAGAAAAACAAATTTCAAAAATAGAATTGACCTATTAATTGAGTAAATCACGAAAAAAATCATCACGAAATGGTAGGCTAAATGGTTGCTGCAGAATTTCATCGATTCAATTTAATTTTCCTAGTGGTTTGCATCGAGGGATAGTGTAAAACAAGGTTCTCGTAACATTCACACGTCTGCCGGTACTTCTGTCCTTCTCAACTCCTCAATCCTGTGACGTCATCGAGGTGATTGGCGAGATCGTGACAGCTGCTGACATCTGGGCTTCTATTAGCGCTTCCCCACTGGTTGACTTTCCCCCACCTCCTTATTTTCTTTCCATTATCACAGACAGCCACTTCAGCACGTTGCCGGAATCCCAAGTGCTTTACGATTCTTCGATGTTTGTATGAAGTATTGATCTTGTTTGGAAAACCTATTTTAGTCTCGAGTAGAACCTTGCATTTTAAGAACAAGTGGTAACGTCAACAAGGTAAGACGCCTCTAAAAGTATGAAGAAAAACGGGTATAGATTTTTGTGAAATTATATTTTTTTCTCATCTTTGTTTTCTATTTTAATTTTCTTTTTTTTTTTTTTGGTTTGTTGCTCATTTGTTATTGGGGGGGGGGGGGTTAGGGGTGGGGGTTGTAGTGTGCATCCTGCAGTTTAAAGGTCTGCGGTCTTTCTTTCTATAATACTGTATCCACGCTATTTATATTTGCAATGTAGTCTTTCAGCTCTGAGCCATCAGACACGGTTGTAGGCGACTGTCTCAGGAGGAAAATATGCTGCTGATGGAGCCTGTGATGAGATGGATGGTCTCTTTATCGTGAAAACAAAAATAAAATGAATTCAATACCCACTTCTGGAAAAATATATATTTAGTATTCGGTATCTCCTCTTTCTGTTGAATGTATTCTACAAAAATGGCCACTACAAACCAGTTTACACACTTGAAATGCACCTTCCGCAACCCACATTCAATTTTAAAGATGAAACCAACAACACTGATTTTTTTTTTGTAATGGAAGAACAGTCTCTGCTGCTATTCTTTGTCCACAAAGCACTACGTAAGTCCCAAAAATAGAATGGAAAGCATAACAATGTTAATAATGTTTCGCATTTTGAAGGCGCTGCTTTAGTATATTGGATAAAGGGGTGAACATTTACAATTCGTTTCCGTACAAGCATTGATTTCACCCAAAATATAGTCGGAGATCGTATTCTACAGAATGATTTTCCCCCCTGTCTTTTAGATGCTTGAATAAGCGTTCTAAAATGCTTCTATTTTAAAGAGATTCTGATGTTTCAATGCTATTTAAAACGTGGCTTAATGTGGATGCAGAAAGTAAGAGCAAAGATGTTGTCAAAGAACAGGTTTTAAAGAACAAAACTTCTCTATTTATTTCAGCGAAGGTGGAGACATCCGCAAAAGATATCTTTGATTTCTGAGGAAACCCTCTTTGAAAGTTTATCATTTCGTTGTTTACTTGGTTTGGCACCGTAAACTTAGGGTAGCCCAAAGTAAATTTTCAAATGTGAGTACGTCTTGAACGCAGTATTTCTCCCAAAGCAACGAGAAGGCATCGTCACGCTCTCCCCCAGACACGTACGGATTACACATCTGAATGCAGTGATCCACATTTCCTTATTTAGACGCACTGACCACAAGTCTCCTGGAAATTAAATCTAGCTTAAGCTCTCGGAATCCCAGACCACTTACTTCCTAGTTCTGGGAAGTTTCCCGTGCGTAAGGTACACGAATAAGCTCTGCGCTTCCAAAAGAAAGTCACAACAATCAACTTCGCCCGTGCTCGGGGTTGAAAACCTCCATTGTGGAAATTATTGAGTTGAACGCTTCAGTGCCCTGATCCAGGAAGCGGTGACAAGTGCGAGCATCGTATTTTTTTAAAGTCGACTTGCGTAAGAAGGAGATTAGGAGGACTGTAAAAGGAAAATCACGCAATCAATCAAACCTTTCTACTTGTAACCCCACTACCATTCCAGTCAAAAAAGACTTTCTCTTAATTGATGATAAGAAAAGATCGAAATGCCCCATTGCCATATTTAAAAAAAAAAATACAGAACAGGACAGTAACAAAGAAAAATAGTTCAGAACCAACAACTTAGAATAACTTTTTAATAAAGAAATCGAAACAACAGCAACGGTGGAATATGGCCAAAGGTTCAGGCAAAACGCTACAGTTACTTTCAGAAACAATTATTGGTATTGGAATTGTTGTTAAAAGAACCAACTCCTTAACAGTTTAGGCCTTTACCCAAATCACGCTAATCAATACAACTTACTGCTCTCACTCTTCACCCCGACCCAATCAGAAAAACGACTACAGAAAACGAAAATAAAGCATAATAAGCATACCCTAAGACAGAAATAATGAGAGCATTTATTTAAATCATACCTGCATTATCTGTGATCAATAATCTCTCTCTCTCTCTTTCTCTCTCTCTCTCTCTCTCTCTCT
>NW_004797486.1:104474-121974 GCF_000002075.1 Aplysia californica | reverse complement strand
CTTTGAAATTTGCCGCGCGCAAGGTTAAACTTAGGGCGCAAAATTTAAAAAATAATTATCGCATCTTAAAACTGATTTCATATTCGGAATCCGCGTCTCAGAATAAACAGAGTAGCTCTCGAGGAAACTGATTTGATGAAAAAATTCTGTAAATTTTAGTAATTGTATTATTTAATTGATCGCCAATGGTTAAGTCCATCAAGGTCACTCGTTGCGTTGCACAGCTGCAGTCAAGTCAAAGCTTTTCTTTCTACACACAACACGGTACAGTATGGCCAACCTTTTCTAAAGGCACTGTTCTGCTATATCAAAATGTACAGGGAAGGGGGGTTGGGGCTCTCGTTATCTAGAGGTGCAGTGTTCGTCTTTCATTCATTAGGTCCCGAGCTCGAAACCTTCACATAGAGTGCAGGCAAATCGCTGTCATCGCAAAGAGATATGTTGGCTTTATGACGAGGAATCTCCTCGATCGAAAGAAAACTGGACGATAGACTGGAAAGTGTAAACATACAACACAGTTCGATAAAACGGACAGTCCTCGCATACGACGAATCTGATACATTTTATCGTTGCGTGTAACCGGGGCTAGAATCCGGGTTGGCTTTGACAGGCAGGGTCTCCAAGACAAGCGGATAGCTAGAGAACGACAACTAAACGCCATTGACCGATATTTATAATAACAGCCATCTTGTTGGACGTCATTGAGGGATTCCCACTTTGTCAGTCATTGTGGCAACACGACCGCACGACGGCAGCGTGCCGACTCGGGTTATAATTTTCTTTTTCAACTTGCAGAACTGTTCGGTTCGGTTGTCTGTGATTGTGCAGCACCCTTCTTCCTCCCAGAGGGATTCTGACGCTGTACACTACGTAAACTGAGGATAAGAAGAAGACTAAGAGGGGGCCTAGATCTACGTCAAATTGGATACGGAAGCACGTTTAAACAAAGTTCAACGACGCAGTGCAAATGATCGACCGTTTCGATCCGGATCGTTTCTTTTAAAGGTTTGTAGACCCCTTAGCACAAGAAATTAAGCTCTTACAAGAGACTGGACTCAATAGGACGCTGGGCTGCAAATGGAGTAGAGCTATAAGGGGAATGAGGTTGGAAACTGCCAGTGCAAACCGCGGGCTACGCAAAATCATCACTACTTTTTAGAATCACGATCAGATGACACGGAGGGCATCCCCCTTGTGAGGTCAAACAAAATGGCTGTTACTATAAATATTGGCCAATGGCCTTTAGTTGTCGTTCTCTAGCTATCCGCTTGTCTCTCCAAGCCCGTCTCCTAAATGATCTAAATTGTGACGATGGAGGCCTAAAACACAAACATTAAAAGAAAACAACTGCAAATCAAAAATACTTTTAGTGGTGAGTATTGACAATTGAAACAGCAGCGAAAAGCTGAGAACTCTACCAGTGTTCAAATGTTCAAAAAGGTGTGACTCAGATTTCCTTAGATTGTGAAACGGCCGAGAAAAAAATCGTAAAGCAAATTATTTTTTCAAAAAGCGAAAATTGCTTTTCTTGCTCATTGACAATTTTGAAGTGGAGCTAATAAAAGTTGCTTCATGGTGGAGTTTTATTTTGGAGAGAGAGAGGGGGAAGAGGAGAGAGGGGTGGAGAGACAGAATGCAAGGAGAAAGAAATTCATCGACGAAAAGAGCAAAAAAAAACCCAACAACCCCCCCCCCCCCCCCCCCGTAATAAAAAAGGAACAATAACAATGCAAAATGATTAAGTGATTTAATATTCTCTAAAATCCGGCAAACATGTCCAGTTTGTTACAGACCTCGACTGTGTCCTGTAGGATGCAAGTTACCACTGACACTCTCAAAAAGAGTAAATGAAGGATTGATTGATTGTATGAATTAAATTTTATTTTTCAATTGTTTTTAACGAAAGAACATTCATTGTTGAATTTTTACTCAGTAATTTGTTTTGATTTTCCTGCAAAAAGGAAGAAATATTGAAAAACACAAGCTGAATTGACATTTCAGAGAGACTATCTCTACCCCACCAATTTGAATGTGGAGAATACAAAATTGAAGTTACAACTACAGTGTTAAAGTGCTGTAATTATGACTGTCATCAATACTCAAATACTTAAATGAAATTGTGACAAATTGGGCCTGCGACAAACTGGGTCTGTGACAAACTGGGCATCGCCCTCTGTATTATGCACATCGAAAACACACCGCAGAAGCAGAGTCGATATGTTATATCTGCAGTACACTATATTATTCTTGTTGATGAACCATTGGAGCTCCAAGAAGAGGATATGCCGAGGCACGCTTTGGAATTTTAAAAAAAAACTAGAAAGAAAAAAACCAACCGAAGTAATCTTTGTAAAAGCGTTTTGCCCCTGGACAAGATTTGGGCGTCACATTGGTGTAGCTTGTTGTCAAATGTCCTTTATATCAAGAGCCCACACCCTGCCTGTCCTCATTACCAGGGGAAAGATGGACGTGAAAAAGCTCAACTGGCTAAGACAACAAATATCCAGTGTGCACAGACGAAATACGGCAGGGGTAGGGAGGGGTGAAGGGAAAGAGATTGGAAGCCACTGACTCAATTTGTGAGATGTAGGCCGTGACATTGCTACATTGTTGGCCGTACGTGCTGGCTGTTGGCATCGCTGTGTGTGTGTGTGTGTGTGTGTGTGTGTGTGTGTGTGTGTGTGTGTGTGTGTGTGTGTGTGTGTGTGTGTGTTTTCGTGTGTGTTTGTGCACTTTTAATGTGTATGTATATGTATGTGTGTGTGTTTCCGAGTGCTTGTGCGTGTGTGTTGGGGGTGGGTGAGACAGAGAGAGAGAGAGACGGATAGATAGAGAGAGAGAGACAGAGAGAGAGAGAGAGAGAGAGAGAGAGAGAAAGAGAGAGAGAGAGAGAGAGAGAGAGAGAGAGAGAGAGAGAGAGAGAGAGAGAGAGAGAGAGAGAGAGAGAGAGGGAGGGGGGGATGAAACAAACAGGGCAATAAATATTATTTCTTTCATTCTCAATTTCCACTTTCAAAATTTTTTTGACATAATTCTTCGTCATGTTTCGTCTGAGAGCCATTTTTACTTTTTTTTCTTCGGCTGTCTTTATCTTTCTCTGTGCACGTCAGTTTGTCCACGTTGTCTAATTTTTCTTTTCAATCTAATGGAATAAAAAACGACGACAATCGCCAGCCAATTTCTGTAGAATTAGCGGGACATTTGGCTTCTGTTCCATTCCATGGATGCGTTTTTGTTTTTCTTAAGATTTCAAGGTTACTCAGTGCTTGGTTGAAAATTACGCTATTGCCACTTTCTGAAGATCTTTTATCGATGTTGACATAATGTTTTCCTCCATTGGTTTCATGAGCCATCTTTTCAATCTAAGGAATAAAAAACCAGATTTTATAGGTAGAATATTAAAACGCATTGGTGTTACAGTGCAACGTTACCCTTTCCGTTATGATCGGTCCTCGACCCGTTGATCTTTACATCAAAAAGCTTGCGCGTGTTCGATTTCGCTATCACTGGTTGAAGCCTTTTCCAGTGCGTTCTGTTTTGCTTTGCCTTGTTTTGTTTTGTTTTGCTTTGTTTTGCTTTGTTCTGTTTTGTTCTGTTTTTCTTGTAACATTATGTCAACTGTGAAAGAACATCATCATAAAAAACACCGTACAGATTTGGTCTCAAAGTGCTCGTGTGTTGCAATTAGAATTTTGTTTTCGAAAGATTCTTGTCTAATGGCAATGTAAATGGTCACAGTGTGGAACAACAGATTATGAAAAGACCTATCAGTAGAAGAAAATCAGTCGTGGCAGCATTCACAGTCATGCGTCTATTGAAAGCAGTCAGAACGTGTTTAATGTATGTCTTTTTAATAATACCCATAAGGACACAATTTAGACATTTTAAGCCCGGGAGGGGGGGGGGGGTGACCCTGTCTGGTAGGGCCAAACCGGGCTAAAAGGGGTAAGATGTCCCAGAAGAAAGACCGAGATACATGAACATGTAAAATAAAGTAAAGTTGTTCCCGCATCCGATCCGGACATTGGGGATTGCCTTGTTAGTGAGAGCTTCTTGGGCCTTCGGCACATTGTGATAGGGTGGCCAATTCCTTTCCACACCGCCGTTACTTCCCCAACTCAAAGTCAGGTACCCATTATTTTGGGTGTGCAGGAGGGTGCGAAAAAAATCCGTGTCGGAACCGAGGCGAGAACCCAGACTTTCCGCTTCGGAGACGAGAGCACTAACAGGTCGCAACAGGAGCCTCTACATGTACATGTACTTGATAAACTTCTGCCCACACGTGAGTCGAACTTGGGTCTCCTGCGTATGACGGAGAAGAGTGCAATTACTACACCATGAAATCCGGTGTGGTCTGACCTGTTATGTCGCTAGACGACAAGAGAGAGCGGGGCAGAACGATTTTTTGATTTGTTGTGGCAAGTGGGTTTTTTCGGCTCTCGCAACTGCGTAAGGTCATTGGAGCGAGCGGGACACATTAAACATTTTACTTATGGTAGGAATTAATGTTGAATTTTGCCCGAGTGGCGACAGAAGCCAACACTTATCGATTTTGGGCCGCGAAGGCAACTTTAACGTGCACAACTTGAACACGAGACCTCCGAAAGTGGAAACGAAAGCAGACGACAGAAAAAGGTTAGAGAACAGGAAAAGAGGAGAAAGTAGAAAAAAAATAGAAAAGAAACGTTTCCGTCTCTGCCAGGTTTCAAACCCAGGATCTATTGCATGAGAGGCGTACACCGTAACCTCTAGATCACGAGAGCCCCACGAAATGTTGTATGATGTTACAGGTTCATTTTGGCCATGACACGTTCTGCAGTGCGAGCCAATGTTTGTCGAAGGACACGGTCGTAATGGGTTTGTAACTCTTGCTCGCTGACAACATACATATTATATACCTTTAACCAAACGAACAAAAGCAAAAACAAAATAGATCAGGGCACTGAGAACGCAAAGATGTGTCTAAAGCCATCTCTGGCTTTCAGAGTTATGGTTCCTTTCCATCGTATCGAACGATTAGTATTCATGAGTCAATTTTTTTGCTTACGTAAGCACTTCATCACCTCGAAGCGTTTTTTCTAACATCGATTACCCGAGGAAATACAGGATACTAAAGAAACTTGGCGTGGCTGATAAGTTTGGAACTAGGGGACAAAAACAGCACAGACGGTATCAGACCACTCTCACACATGGACGTCACACCTTACAAGTCCCTCCACCTTCTCTCTCTCTCACTCTCTCTCTCTGTCTCTCTCTCGCTCTCTCTCTCTCTAGCTCTCTCACTTTCATTCTGTCAATCAATCAATCAATCAATCAATCTATCTATCTATCTATCTATCTATCTATCTATCTATCTATCTATCTATATATCTATCTATCTATCTAGTCTGTCTGTCTGTCTGTCTGTCTGTATTTTCCTCACACAAATAAGCAAACGCATACACGCCCACACAAGCACTTTGTCGGATACAAACTCTCATTTGCGCGCAGTGTGGGTCAAATTTCTGGATCCATATTACGCTAAAAGCATCGTGGGAACAACACAAGGTACTGTGACAGACGCCCTTATTTCCAAGTGTCAGTATACTCATGGGCGTCATACTCCGTCCTGTTACCTCTGACAGCGTACTTGAACTAACAGGCTGCCTGCCTACAAAGACCGAAAACAGTCTTGTTTACTAAGATAAACAAAAAAACAGAAAACGTTGTTTACTCGGAAAAAAGTAAAGTATTTGTACTCTAGCAAGCAATTTGATTGTTGGGATCAAAAACAAATTTTACTTCCACAGAAAAAGGAATTGTATTCACCAGATTAAAAAATTAGGTTACCTTTGATCGAATAAAAATCGAATCTTTTATGCTTGAGGGCAGAAATTATTCCATACCTATCATTATTATTAATTCTTTGATTCTAAACAGATAACAAAATGATCTGTCGATCAAGATCTACCATCCTCCCCACACCCAGCCCCCATCTCATTCCAAAAGGACAAAACGAAAGTAGTGTTGTTCTCTAATTTCTTCTCTCGGGCTGTAAACTCTTCTGTTGAAGACTGGGTCATCCCTCGTGTGCCTCCCAGTTCATTCTTGTCTACTCGTATCTCTCATTCTCTCTCTCTTTCTCTTTTCCTCTCTCTCTCTCTCTCTCTCTCTCTCTCTCTCTCTCTCTCTCTCTCTCTCTCTCTCTCTCTCTCTCTCTCCCTCTATTATCAAATGCACGTAAACCCTAAGTCGTTCTCTATCCCCTTCTCTCTAATCTTCTCGCCTTTCTCCTCCTCCTCCTCCTCTTCTCCTTCTTCTTCTTCTCCTCCTCCTCCTCCTCCTCCTCCTCCTCCTCCTCCTCCTCCTCCTCCTCCTGCTTCTTCTTCTTCTTCTTCTTCTTCTTCTTCTTCTTCTTCTTCTTCTTCTTCTTCTTCTTCTTCTTCTTCTTCTTCTTCCATATTCGTAACCACAAGAACTGAGAGCATTACGATTTGTGTACAAATCGAGGCTCCCTCCTCTGACACAGAGTTAAAAGCGCACAGGAAAATCCTCAGAGTTCAATTACCCCAACCCTCGAGGGACGCGTTCGGCCAGTTCAGATTCTGACAGGAGAATTCTCCCCCCATTAAATTGGTCTTTACTACCGCTGACCCATTTCTTGTTCATCACACAGTACTGTCTAGTCGTGTCTGTTCCAGTCTCAAAAGTGAAGACTGATGAATATTAATCACCTTATTACAGGGTATTTGAAACTAGTCCAAGAATAATACATCTTTAACACTGTTTTGAGTGTAGATTTGAAGAAAGTGTTGTTAATTTGTGCCCTCTGTGTGTAGAAAAAAGAGCTGCTTTGATGATTTTTCGCTATTGCCCTTTAAGGAATTGACTCGGGAATTTTTTTTTCACGTAATCTCCTCGTATACCCTCGAGTGCAAATAGATAAGGAACAGAAAGAACGAGGAGTCGATGAACAAGTACTCACACTTCAGCTTAATAAACCCAAGCGTTAAAAATATTATTGAGGTGTTCAAAGATGTGTCTTTGAGATTACACAAAACACTTTCGAGCACACTCATACATAGACATTTTTTCAAGTGAAAGATGGATAGATAGAGAGAGAAAGAGAGTGAGAGAGAAAGAGAGAGAGAGACAGACAGACAGACAGACAGACAGACAGACAGACAGACAGACAGACAGACAGATAGGGGGGTAGATAGATAGACAGAGAGGGAGGAGGAGAAGAAGAGAAAGAGAGAGAGAGAGAGAGAGAGAGCGAGAGAGAGAGAGAGAGAGAGAGAGAGAGAGAGAGAAAGCGACAGAGAGAGTAAGAGAGGGCTATATACAGGATGATCCCCATAAAAACTTTACAACTTATTTTGTTAATATTTTCCCCCACATAGAAGTTTTGCGGTTCAAATTTGGACACAACATTTGAAAGTCAAAAGGAATTTGTTTGATATTCAGTTTAGATAAATCCACAAAATAGTTTTGCTCTATATAGCGCTTTAAAAAAAACAACCCATTTCCGCTATGTCCCCATTTTTGTAACGTGACGCACAAGTTCGCATTAGGCCAACCACTAAAAATCCTAACGATTACGCCGTGTTGCAAGCTACAGTAAACTAACAGGCCAACAGAAGTTTCCAGATAGTCTTTCTCAAGTTTCTTTTTCTTGCTGAGATCATGGTTAAGATTAGTGAAGAGCAGAGAGCTTTTTGTATTGAACATTTCCTCACCACCAACTCATTTCGTAAGTTTCGCACAAGGCACAGAAATAATGTTAGAGTGCCCTTAAGGCCTTCTTTGATATCAAGAGTGAAAATGGTCCATCAGTTAGGACCTGTAGAGAATCAGAACAAAAAATTCCCAAACACAACGGCCATTTCAGGTCAAACACACATCGTTCGTACCTTTTTAAACGTCACCATGGTGCAGAATTCAGTAGATGAGCCCCATGAGACGTCTGTCTGTAGACGATATCTGCACCAATGACTTTCCTACATCTCAACGGCCCGCATTCTCAAGGCTAATCTTCATCTACGACTGTCTCATTTTCCCGTTCGTGAAGCCGTCAGAGGATAGCAATGTGTTCATGATTCCTCGATCGTCTTGAAAAGCTTGAACATTTACTTCTATGACATTTGGTTCCTTTGCAAAGCCCATATTCAACTTTCAAGTTATATCAACTCCACAAATGCTGTCTATTTGGGCAACCTCACACCCTCCCCTTATTGTCTCTAGAAACAGCTCCAAACTGTAAGGTGTAAAGTGTGTGTGACTTTGAGTGCTCATGGTTGAGTGGATCCTTGTGTTTGGCCTCCACTGAACATTATGAACGACGCGTTAAAATGTGTCGAGTCCAAAGGAGGACATATTATAGACCATTGGTTCTCGAAATTCCAGAACTTAAAAAATATGTTTTTTAACTCTGTAGGAGAAAAGAAGTATTGTTTAAAGGTTACAAGGATGGAAAGATTAGATTTTATCAATAAAAGGAAAGGAAATAACAAACAATCGTTTAATGACTTTTCTCACAAGATCTTTAAAATTGGTGCATTTTGCATTTATAGGTGGTTTTTATAAAAGTCATTTCCGTTTTTCAAAATAAGTTTCTTCTTTGTTAATTTTATGTCAAACAAATTCCTTTTGAATGAATTATATCTGTTCCAAATTACAACATTCTAGTACAAATTTTGTGCGAGATATTCAGAACAAAAGTTGTAAAGTTTATTGGGGATCACTCTGTACAATGATATTCATGTATACACAATAAAGATGTATGCACATTTTTAGAGAAAGAGAGAGAGGGGGAGAGAGAATGAAAGAGAATGAAAGGAGAGAGAGAGAGAGAGAGAGAGAGAGAGAGAGAGAGAGAACAGTCAAGTATACACAAAACACTTCAGTTAAATAAGTTAAGATCTTTAAAATAAAGCTGAGATTTCTTTACTGTTAGATTTATTTCTGCGAAACTAAAAGTATCTCTAGCTTGCTTTAGAACTCCCAAAACCCTTCAGATGTTCCTTAGTAGCTTTCAAAATAATTATTTCTTCAAGACTTTTACTCGAAGAGCTTTCCTTATGTTAAATAGCATTTGACGGGACCTTGTCTTACTAAATAAACATATAAATTTTGACCCAAATAGTCTTCGTACAAAAAGGTTAAATATAAACGTCCTTTTTCTGTAAAAGCCTTAAATCTAGGCTTTAGCTTTGACATTTTGAATACTTTGTGACTCCCTCTAATGTCTTATGAGTGTGTGTGTGTGTGTGTGTGTGTGTGTGTGTGTGTATGTGTGTGTGCGTGTGTGTAGGGGGAGAGGCGGTCTTTTTAAAGAAATAAACGTCAAATTTAGTACTTCTCTTTTAAAAATTCTTTATGAATAATTAATATTGCTAATGTTTAAGGTCCCCTGTTACCGTAGAACAAACTGACGTAACGTTTAGTGCCTGTCCCCCATTATTTCATTCACAATCATCATTATCCCGCCTGCTGTTAACCTCAAGATATTTGAAATTTTCTCTTGTTTGAAAAGTGCGTAGGAGGTTCAGTTTCGAAAAGTGCGCGAATTAATATGTCAAAACGAGTTACTTGTCATGGATGGCACAGTTCGACGTTTTTGCGTAATACCTTTCAAAACATAAATCACGTTTTGCTGTAACTCAATTTCCAGTGTAAAGTTATCTCTTCAAAGAATGTAATCAGCCTTAGTTTAGACTAAAATGAGTAATCAGATTATGGAAAGAACTAGAGCGTATTAGAGAAGAGATTTAAAATGTCCCCACCGCTTTGAGCTGTTCACCAATCTTTGATCTTGACACCATAGCCATGCTTAGCCTCTCTTTCACTTTCGTAAATAGGGCACATTTCATGTTTGCGTGACCTGGTGATTTCTGAACCGCTGTGATTTCTGAAGTGACTGTGGGGCAGAAATCACAAATCACTCTAGCTCTACTGCCCCGCGGGCTACCCGTGCCATCCTCCCCCCCTGAGATCTCTCCAATTTCGTCTCTCCGGAAAGCTGAACCTGGAAACGTACGGCCTCGGGGTCTCACCGTAATAAAATTATCGTGACTGACTCTTGATGACGTCAGGAGGTCAAACTCGTAAGTACAACCCTCGGACTTGCCCGTGTAGGACGCGCGTAGGGCGAAAATTACAGAGGAGAGGCACGAGGGATTTCAGAGAGGGGAGGAATGAGGCAAATAAGTGTGTACTTGCTTTTGTAGCACCCTGAACAAAAAGTACAGGCGTGCTTGAAGGGGAGTTTGTCTTGTTATATTTCTTTTTGCGATACGTCTTTTTTTTCCTTTCAAGTGTAGACAATCTCTTTTACTTCTTCTATCCCCCCCCCCCCCTTTCTCCCCCCCCCCCCCCCCTTTTTAAAAATTCATTTTGTTTCTTATCATACGACATTCTGTAGACTGCCTTGTGTATGAAGCACAGAAAAAAGTGAACTATTTTTACAAACGGCAAAGGGCATTGTTGTAATCTTGCTAGAATCTTTAGAATCCAAAAGACAGATACTGGTTGAGATAATTTCTTAGAAAGGCTAGAAGATTGCGTTTTACTTACTACAATAGACAAGGAGTCGGGATTGAGAGGAAGCAAAGGCGATTCATTTCACAGAGTAATTCTGATAGTAGAATAAACAGCGAAGTCAATAATGGACGATATTCTCCTTCATAAAAGTGAATGAAGAGATTTATCTGAGGTCAAGGTAAAAGTCGAGAATATGATAGCCTCAGTAACAACGTAAAGAAAGGCTTATTTTCTTTAATAATCTACCCTTTGCTTTCGATATAATATTATAACATTGATCTGTTAGACTACTTTCTTCCTCTCAACGTGTTCTTTCAGAAAATAATATGAGTTCAGCTTGTGAAAAGAAAGTTGTTATTTTTTTAAAACTGAAAATTGACAACATGACCGCTTCTTATTTTTAGTCTTTCCTGTGTTCTAAAATACAGTGTTTCAATAACTCTGAAAGGACAAACGTAAATATTGCTTTTACATTTTGTTTTTCTTCATGAACATGCAAAGAGGTTGGTGGACATAACTCTTGACTAGAGAAACTTTGAGAGTATTTTCAACAAAAAGTTAATAATATTTGTGTGTTTGTTTGTTTGTTTATTCCTTTCTTTCTTTGTTTTGGGGAGGCGGATTTTTTTTATAAATTGGGGGGTGAAACTTTCATCAGCTGTACATAACACGTTTCCATTCAAAAATAAAAAGTCCAATCCAGCCTTCAAGAATTGCTAAAACAGAAAATACGATCATTCCCTTTTTTACACTATACTTTTTCACTAGGCTACAATCAAATGGGAAAAGAAACATGTCTATCGACTTATACACTAGCTAGGATTCTAATAGAATCTCATTTTGACTCTCTCTGTCTCTCGCTCTGTCATTGTCTGTTCGTCAGTCAGCTTGTCTGCCTGCATGTTTGCGTGTCTGTTCGTCTGTCCATCTGTCTCTTTATCATCTCATCTCCTTTCTTTGTCTGTCTCTCCTACCCTTTCTGTTTCTGTTTCTCTCTCTTTCTCTCTCGCTCTCTCTCTCTCTCTCCCTCTCTTTCTTTCTTTCTTCCTCTCTCTGTATATTTATGTACGGGTCTGTGTGTATGTGAGTATGTGAGTGTGTGTGTGTGTGTGTGTATGTGTGTGTGTGTGTGTGTGTGTATGTGTGTGTGTGTGTGTGTGTTTGCGTGGTTGTGCACGTTATATTAAGTTATAACTTCTTTTTCTTCGACAAGCACCCGCCTTCAAATCGTGCAGCTATTCTTCAACAACACTATATGATGATAATAATCATTATAATTTTTTTTCATTAATATTACTTCAAATATGATCATGATTGTTTGTAGTAGCAGCAACAGCAACAGTAGCAGTAGTAGCAGTAGTAGTAGTAGTAGTAGTAATAGTAGTAGTAGTAGTAGTAGTAGTAGTAGTAGTAGTAGTAGTAGTAGTAGTAGTTGTTGTTGTTGTTGTTGTTGTTGTTGTTGTTGTCGTTGTTGCTTTTGTATTTTATTATTATCATTAATATTCAGGACTATTATCATAATTGCCATGACTATTACTGATACCATAGGTATAATATTCCGGGAGTTTTTGAATCCACAGTTTGGAAAATAGAATCACTTCCTTGTCGTATCCAGTGTTGGTGAAATTCGCGTAAGAAAGTGCATTAACCATAAGCTAGATACACACAAATAAGTTTGCAAGCAAACAGATGTACAAAACAAGTACGTGATGGCTTTCTCTGTATTATCCATATTGATAATACCCGGGACACGATTCAGCCTGAGTGACGTGTCCGGCAAATTGAATTGCTGCGGATGGCAATTTGCGTAATGAGAAGGAAAATCCTCACGATCTTAATGTCTTCCGGAACTTCCTGATTCAAAGGTGGAAAAAAATGAAAATAAGAAGTTTGATACACTAGAAAAGAAGTTAAGCGTTGCATCCCCCTCACCCCCACTCCCAACTTCCTCACTTCCCCCATATTACCGATAGTATCCCCTATCCATCATTCCCCCTTCGCTTCACTCTCCCAACGGAGAACGACGAATAAATGTATAAATACAGTAACGAACATTCAAAATAAAGAACACTATTTAAGAAATCGGCATGCGTTGTGCCATCACTCAAAGAAAAAAAGAAAGACTGAAATACCTAAAACATAAACAAATAAGGAAGAAAGAACGAATGACTGTGATAAAGAAAGGTAGAATAAAAAAGAGTTTTAAAAAACCCCAACTTTATCATAATATAAGTTTAAAACAAATATAATATGTACAAGTGAGCAATCCGAGATATCTAATTTTCTTATTTTCTTTGTTTCTCCTTCTCTCCGCCCCCTCTCTCCATCCTACCAACTCTCTCTTTATCTCTCTCTCTCTCTCTCTCTGTCTCTCTCTCTGTCTCTCTCTCTCTCTGTCTGTCTGTCTCTCTCTCTCTCCCCCCCCCCCCGTTTTTCTCCTTTCTCTCGCTCTCTGTTGTATAGCGTTCCCTCTGTCACACAGATCTGCATTCAAAGTCTACCCACCCCTCCCCCACCAGCACCCCATCAATCCACTCCCCTAACCCATTTATCCGATGCAGCTTCATTAACAAAGCGCATATATACACGTGAGGGCGAGAGCGAAAACTTGCATAAATTATTAGACTTTGGGGGGGGGGGGGATAACAACTGAAGAAAAGCTTGCTGAATTCATAGCTTGAAAGTTTTGTTCAAGAAGAACATTTTGAAATACAGTGGCAAGAGAAACTTTCCACTTTGAGAGAAGCCTGTATTGTGCTTATTATTCAACCTATGAAAACACAAATTGACACAGACATATATTTCAAAGTATGTCAGGAGTCAGGAAGTGTATTAACTTTTGTTTCTTGATCATGCCTCGTATGGTGGCACCGTGTTAAGCACAAACTGGTACCCCTTGATTTCAAAATTTCACATCAGTATTGTCGCCACTGGCAATGATATAAGCTTGGCATGTCCTGCGCATTGATCAAGTCAGGTTTTATTTCTTGTTTTTAAATTTCATTGTAGTGGCAGTCCATTCTACTCTTAAATCAATGCTTGTCCCAGTCGTTGTACAATGTTAATGTCGTTTTGGGAGCTCACTCTTATGCCCACATGATGACATTAGTCTGGCAATGGCAAAACATTCACATTTTGCTTCTGTAGATATTGCACACCTTTACATGGGCAATGTGTTTGCGCGCAATATCTGGCTAGAATGTGTGTGCACGTCTGTGGGTTTGAAAGAAAGGAACCAAGTACGTCTGGAGAACATTCTGGTAATCGTTGGCGTTGACAATAGCGTTGAAAATGTGAGGCTAGGTTCTGTGGTTGAAGATATTCAGCCCCTCACCATCTCACTGCCACCGCCCCATCTGTCTATTTCATGCATGCAAGTCTTCTAATCTCTCTCTTCTTTATGTCTCCAAACTATCCGAGAAGAGAACTCAATCCCTGATGAATGTGACGATTTGCCCAGTCATTTCAAGCGTAATTCTCAAAAAGATGGCAAACTTTGGTCATTATAGGTCGTCTGGCTCGATGTCCGAATGTGTTTTAACGCCGTTGTGTCCATCTTTCGCTGATAAGTCTGCCAGTGTCTGTGAAACTGACATGCAGAGCTGGTCGTTGTGAGAAAGCAATCTCGAAGATGCCAGAGCAGTATCTGTCTGTCTTTTAGGGCCTTATCGACATATGGTCTGCCTGGTCTGGGTCTGTGAAGTTTAACTCCACTGACTTGGAACCTATCTTTCAGGATATTGGTGATAGGGTGGGAGCAACGAAGCATACTCGCCATTTTAAAGGCCGATTTGACAGCTTGGAGTATTAAAATTGTCCAACAGCACCCCCAAGGACTCAACCTTGACATCTTGTACAGAAATTTAAGTCTACAAAAATCAGTTGGAATGTGCATGTAAAATGTCTGTTGTTGGTTGTTTTGTTATTTTTATTGTTGTTGGGTTTTTCAAATTGCTAATTTGTTGATCTAAACACAATTAAAACTATTTCATAATTTCGTCTCAAAACATGTTGCATATGGGTCACGTAACCACGTGGTTAAATTTTGCTTAGAAAAAAAAATCAGCATGGGGTCATCGTTGAGTACATGGTAAGTGATGAGCAAAATTTCACTCACTAACCCATGTGAACAAAGGGGCATAAAAAACAAAGTAGAACGTTTCTATTGCCGATGGGTATATATTATTATTATCATTGACTTTTTCGGTACCCAGATACACCTGTTACCTCTCAAATATCGTGCTCTTACATAAAGACGTCATAGATTATGTACATTTCCCTAAATATGCTTTCGGGAAAGGAAGTGCACAGAAATCAAATTTGATATCGTAAACCATTTTTCCTGAGAGAATCCATTCCTTTTCTGGACGACACATACACATCAAGGAAGAAATCATGAGGAAAAATAATTGTCATTGAAAGCTCATTTCATTTTTGCACATAATGTCCATCATAAGTTGAACCCCCAATGTCTAAATTTCCAAAATCAGTACCGCATGGGGTCACTTGCCACACAGATGACTGACGACTTGATACAGTTGACGTATGGGAAAGGTAAGTGGTTGGACAAACTACTGGGGGGGGGGGGGGGGAGATCTACAGCTAGACTCTTACTCGTTGTTGCTGAAGTTCATCTAAAGTTTTAGGCTTCTTAGTTCTCGCTGGGATTGGTCTTTATTCAGGGACATTGCGTGCTGCAGTGATGCAGGAAGCAATCTGTCCTGGAGATGAACGTTGTGCATGTCCCGGTCTTGTCTCTGCGTTGTGATCGAGGCCTACATAATCTAGATCTATTATTCCACACGTGCCTGCGAACGTCCAAGGTTGTTTCTATGGGTGGTGCGCCTTTGACCCACATCCCGCATTGTACGTCCTGCCTAGGGCATTTCTAACGCTCTCGCTCTATCATACGACAGACGAGGCACGTTTTAAAAGCAGAGATATCACTGTATTTTATGTTGTTCGACATTAACAAAAATGAAAGGAAATGAATCATAGACTCAAACTCTAAATGTATGTTTATTATGTAGCCACAGTATAAGGCAGCTGAATGAATTTAAACCGCAAAGTAATCTATCTTAACAAACAATTTTTTTTAATTTGGTTTTTTGCTGAAACTCATGCAACTTGTCAAAACAGCTTAGATCTGCGTCAGCTTCCGTGCGAATTTAGGAGACTGCAGACTTTCAATTTATTAGAGGCTACTATGGCTATTTCAAATAAGCACACTTTCTTTTTTCCGTAAGTACAGACGAAACAAAAGTAATACTCATAATATATTGCTCCTCATCAAGTAGAACAATGAAATGATTTATTGGCTTGCTGATCTCTTAAAAAGGTTCGTGTACCTCACATTCAAAGTTGACCTCTTGTTACAAGTCTATTTAGAAAAGCCAATGCATCATTGAAGCTTAGTGCCAATTTGGCCAGCGTGTTGCCCTACAAACCAAAGAACGTAAATTATACAAGACGGATTGCCCTCCTATACTTTTTTTCCGGGGAGGGGGGTGGAGGGTGGATCACTAGCAAACACTCGTGAGCAAAGGGAGGATAACTCTTGTAACGTTGACTATCGCAAATGGCCTTGAATCAGTTAAACGGTCCGTGGCCCTTAGTTGACGCGTGATGACGCACGAATTTTAAGAAGAATGGTTGGAAGCAGCCGAAGCTATTTGCTCACCATTTTAGCTTTTTATGAACTCAGATCGACCATGAAGCATTTTTTCCCTTCTTTTTCTTTCTTTCCTTTTCGAGGGGGGGGGGGGGGGGGTACGTTTCTGACTAGATACATCAAAAACCTTAACTGACCTTTTTTAGATCGAATGTTGTCAAATGTCTTCTTTTTTTATTTTTTGGTAAGCGTTGTTATGACATTCGCCTAACCTGTATTGACGCTATCTTTGCTAGCCTTCAGAATGTCTCAGGGAGACCAACCTTCAACCGTGTTCAGTAGAAAAGGGGAATTCATCAATCAGAACCCAAGATCTACGAATGAATGAAGCGATATATTATACGTCAATTTTAAAACCAGAAATTACTTTCTGTTTACAACTTACAAAGCTTTTCACGATGATTCGCAATCTTTGCGGCTGCGAAGATGATGGGATGGAAACGAGAAAATGGAGATAGGTAACGAACGGATGAGGCTGCGTAATGAAGCATTAGTGCCTCATGAAACATACTACGTTTTGTAGCCTCTACGGTGTTTTAGTTCGTATATTTTTTTAAAGCCTGGTCGTAGTAGACACTTCGAACGATATGAAATGGTTGATATGATATGCTTTTACGGTGATAATGCGGCTAAAAGGGACAATGCTTGTCAAAAGTAAGGAGTATCTTAGTACATGAAAAAGGGGTTGTTTGCCGCTATCTATTGACAGTAATGACAGTCTATCTAATTGACGCACAGTCTGTCTGTGCTGTGTCAATTGGTTAGGGTAATTCTTAAGTTTAGCATTAGGGCTTTAAAAAGTAATCTATAGTAAGTGTTTCACGGTATCTGCAACACAATAAGGTCATCGAAGGTTAGAGAGAAACAAACATAAAAACGAAGAGAGATAAGAAAGATAAATGTTTGATGGGAAAGGAGGAGCAGACTACACCAGAGCACCCACCAACCACCAATGGGTTAGAGGAGACTTTAGTTGACTAGTAGACCGTCAAGTGGAGCAAGTCTAAAAGTAATACATAATGGGCTATATTAATAATCACCTTTTGAAGGCGAATAAAATGTGTGCATGTCCGTCTTACCTGGTGTAACAAAGAAATAAAATCATAATGCATTGCAAAAGTATCTAAATATGGTTCAAGTGCAGGCTGATTTATTTTTCAAAAAGCATCTTTTGTGGAAAAAAAACGAAGACGGTTTCCTCCAGACACCCGCTTCTTCCGTCCCGTCCCATTCTCACAATTGCTTCCCTTTTATATTTCCCCCTCCCTTCCCCCACCCACTTTGTCAAGAACTACGGTGACAAGAAGA
>NW_004797486.1:102165-103699 GCF_000002075.1 Aplysia californica | reverse complement strand
GTTCCCTGTTTTAGTTGAAGCCCACAAAAATACGTTTTACAAGTTTTAGATAATTTGTTGGGCAAAAGAGACAAGAACCCTTTTTTGTTTTGAGAAGAGAACCAGGCTCGATTGTGAAGACTGTCCTCCACTGGACACCCGAAGGATGTCGCAAAAGGGGCAGACCCAAAGTGACCTAGAGACGCTCAGTAGAGTCGGAAATGAAGTCCTGGAATCATTCGTGGGGAACGCTGACCAAGATGGCCCAAAACAGACAGAGCTGAAGATCCTTTGTTGCTACCCTATACGCCAGATGGCGTAATGGGTAGTAAGATAAGATATCAAAAGTATCTTTAATACTTTACGGAAGTTGTCCATTCAGCGTAATGCTTGATGGATTGTTGTCCTATCTGTGCATTTTTAAACATGTGAATATAAGTCTGCGTTTTCATTGCTAACCAAATTTTTAATTACTGGTATATACATTGTTGATGCTTCATTTATTTTTAAAGGCCAAATACCTAATAAAATGTATACTTAAACAGAGCAGGACAATTCCCCAACGAAAATAGCCTTCGTTGGCTACTCTACTGTACCCATTCCGTTCCAGGTAAGCCCCATCTGCTGAACTTCAAAGACACCGACATACATAGACACAATAATGCAACGCAAACAAACAAAGAAACAAACAAACAAACAATCTAACAAATAAAGACACACACGAATACATACTCTTAAACATAGAAACACATACACACATTTTACACAATAGAGCACTCTGTCTACCTTTCCTAGTCTATGGCTACCAGCACCGCTGTGGTATAATTAATTTCGCCCGAAGTACATCAGCGGGATTCTTGTCGATGATTTTTGCCAACGGCTGGGGTGTCATTAGCCCAGATAGCCAGTTTGTTGGAACTGACCCATGTCATGTGCGGGTACTACGAAATATCAACAACATAACTGACTTGAATAAAAAGAGAAAGTTAGATCAGCGAGGCTGGGCGTTTTCCCGATGAACTTGAACATGTGGTTGAAATTGTGTAGGTGGTTTTTTGTTTGTTTTAGTAGAGGTTTTACGGCGCTCGCAACTGCATAAGGTCATATGAGCGCCAAGGGCTGGATGCCAACAGAGAAGTCCTTACAGGGAATCAGACTTACTCTGCTCACCTCTCTAGCTTTAACAGCACAAGGTCTGCTTCGACTATCAAGGCACCCCAGGAAATAGCGGGTCACAAAGTGTGACAAACATAAAAAAGAAGTAGAGGGAAAATGATGATAGTAAGGATTAGGAAAGAAAAAGCAGCAGTTCCCTGTTGCAGTTCAGGCACAGTTATAAGCGTGACATTGATGAATCAGCCCACTTACTATTTGTTTAGGTGTTCTTGGAGAACGGTCCCTTGTGGTCAGAGTGCCAACCAGTGCCTCCCTCGCATGACGGGTACTTCTAGCATTCAGGCGTTGATAAAGTAATCTTGTCTTTAGAAATAATAGTCATAGTGTGCGTCCGATCAAGAGTCGTATTAGGGCACGTAGGGTGAATAGGGTTCTTTTT
>NW_004797486.1:99351-101506 GCF_000002075.1 Aplysia californica | reverse complement strand
ACAGATAGATAGATAGATAGATAGATAGATAGATAGATAGATAGATAGATAGATAGATAGATAGATAGATAGATCGACATAAAACAAAAATAGAAGGAAAAAATGTTAGGGGCCCATTTTGCATAACCACTCAAATTAAATGTTGGTATTCAGAAGAAAACAAAACAAACAAACAAAAAAACAAAGAAAGTGAACGAACAAAACACACATCGCATTATAATCATTCTTTTATAATATTTAAAGTAATTTTTTTAATAATCCAAAAAAAGATGCTTTTTTTTTGCTCAAGTACCACTACCCATCAGCATCAAGATGAAGAAATCGGCATAGTTTCAATTCTAGTTCGGCAGAGCGAATGAGACCTTTGAATAAAGGAGTGCGAAAAGTTGTGTTTTTCTAAAAATGGTTATAAAAAGAAAAGGGACAAATAAAGTCTTCGAAAAGGGGGGGGTTGGTGCCTTTTTTTATTTACAGAGTAGCCCAAAAACCACTGACCACTCTGTTCTTTTGATAGTGTTGGGACTCAATGTGAAACGACACTCAGGCTACAAGAGAGGTAGTGGGTGGTTGGCGAATGCTCTGGTGTGGTTTGCTCCTTCTTTCCTATCAAACATCTATCGTCCTTATCTCCCTTCCTTCTTTTTTAAAGTTTGTTACTCTCTTGTAACACCTCTACTCTTCTGGCGCTCATATGACCTTATGCTGTTGCGAGCGCCGAGAAACCTCTACTAAAACTAAACTAAAACAAGAGAGGTATCCTTGTTCTCCCCTGCAGTAGGAAATAAAAGAAGTAGACTACATTCACCCTTTGACTTTGTTGTTCTCTTTCAGAGCCTCTGAGGACGGAGCGATAATTTAAACACAACTAATCGTTTTGCACTGGTGGAAATGTGTTTAAAAATATGAATATTTTCAACACTGTCTTGTTTAGCAGCTGTCCTCGTGTGTGCTTAAATTTCAACTGGTTCTGTATGAAGTGATGTTGAACAATGAAGGGGCTTGCTTTCCTCTCGTGTTAAGCGTAAAGTTTCAACTCAAGATAAACCAGCGCTAAAAATGTTAGCCACCTGGACATTTATAGAATTACTTTTTGTATAAATCCTTATTCCCTTTTGAGAAATAGATTGTGTGGTTTTGTAGCTGAGCAGGGTAAACTGAAGTATTTTTAAAAAATTCTAGATAGGAGGCATGGTTAACTTCGTTAAAATCAAGTTGGACTACGGACATTTATAGAATTACTTTTTGTATAAATCCTTATTCCCTTTTGAGAAATAGATTGTGTGGTTTTGTAGCTGAGCAGGGTAAACTGAAGTATTTTTTTAAATTCCAGATAGGAGGCATGGTTAACTTCGTTAAAATCAAGTTGGACTACGGAGGGCAGGTTTTTGAGTTCGAAGTCCTAACAAGGCGTTAAAATTCCCCTCCCATTTGGCTTGGTCCCATCCTCCGGTAGATTCGGAAGCCTAGCCTCTTAAATAATCTTACACTGTTGACACTGTTGAAAGGGGTGAAAAATCTTTACTCTGACCAGTGACAAATGATTCTAGATAGCCATAATGTAAAAGAGCTGTGAAAGATTCTTTCAAAGGTACACATTTATCAGATTTTGTCTGAAACAGTATATTTTAGCAGAGAAGAGCAGCAGATATTAGTTCATACTGACTTAAGATTACTGCTAAATATGATATAATAGATAAAACATAAAGAAGAAAAATTCTACAAGGTTACTTTTTCTATAAACGACAAAAAATTTAGTACTGTTCCCATGTCCTTTTTGTCCTATAAATGAATTCTTTTAGTGGATCAAAGTAACATTACGGGACTAGTTTCTATAAATACCCGTTACTTCATAAATCAGTTACGCTCTCGTGAACAGGAGGGTTCAATTACACGTCTGATTGAGTTGTCAGATGGAACAAAAGACTGTGTGATGTGTATAATCACCACCCCGACTTGGTCTGATCAATAGCTGTGCGATCTGTCTGTTCACTACAACATCTCTCTCCCCGCCCCTGCCACCCTCTCTGTTTACTTGACACTGTCGTCGCGTTCTCTTTCACCCTAATGAATAAAAATGTAGGACACTGATGCTGGTAGCAGCAAGTTGGACGTAATAATAATGTATAATATTTATACATATCTAAATACACACACA
>NW_004797486.1:94468-95559 GCF_000002075.1 Aplysia californica | reverse complement strand
CCCCCCCCCACATATCTCCCTGTTTCTCTTCCCTCCCTCTCTCTCTCTCTCCTTCTCTCTCTCTACCTTGTTCTCTCGGCACCTTCCCTCACCCTCCCCACCTCAACCCACCCCATGTAAAAGTACCGCTTAATATCAATATGACAACTATAACTCCACCTTATGACCCAGTCACTATTCCCGACAACGTTTTCAAATTCCTTCCCTCTCTTATCAAAGTTCCTTTGTCTTCTCACAACTCCGCAGCGACACTAAGCGAGCAATATCCGTCTCAGGGACCAATTTCCTTGTCGAGTGCTATTTTGGAAGGCAGAAGTAGAGGCGTGCACGTCTTGACCTTAATTCACTGAGCACCCCATATCGAAAAGAGGGCGTCTGGCGGCATTGCCTCCGTCTCCACTACATAGTCACAGACTGCGGCTATGATTGCTTTGATCTCATTTTCCAAACCCGCTCTAATAGCGCGTCCCCCCTTTATAAAGGTTAATGCATAATGGCTACTTCTGCCTGCCACGTCTATACAGCTATGATTTAATGCAATTAGTGATGGCGTATAAGGGGGCCTAGTGGCCGAGATATATTGTGGAGAGCGCTTCGAGACCCAGTTGAGCTCTGATCACTTTGCATTACGAATGTGGTTCCTGTTACGGCTCTCTCGCTTCCCTCGACTTCAGCTCGGTTATTGAAGAGAGGCTTTCGGAATAACTTATGAAGGGAGCCGTTAATGAAGAGAACTGAAATGAATTAGTATGAAATGTGAAGGGTCAGTATATTTCTGAATGAGAAAAAAACCCCAATATTTTAAAAATCTCCTCTTTAATGCATTTTCTTGATAGTTTTACTAGTTTTGATTTACACGTCTATCTTTAAGAAATCATTTGGTTTTTAGATAAATATTGAACAGCAATGGCAAAATTTAAAAAATTACAACAGCAACTACTACTGCGAGAGTAGTAACAATAATAATAACAATAACGATTACAATAATAATAACTGTGTAGATAATAATGATAATTATGATGATCATCAACATCGTCGTCATCATCATCATCATCATCATCATCATCATCATCATCATCATCATCATCATC
>NW_004797486.1:91909-94287 GCF_000002075.1 Aplysia californica | reverse complement strand
TTTTTTCGTTCTCCTACACCCCTCCATAATCATCACCAACAGTCTCAGCTAATCCTCTAACCTCATCGTCCCTGTAGTGGCCCTCCCTGACAACTCACCCACCGACCACAAAACCTTAATTGCCTTAATTTCATAATAATCAGGACACCTATCTCATCGGTACCCCGGACCCATCAGACACAGCAAAGATCTATTACCAACCTAGATCTAGATGTAATTTGCCCTCGCAACCCATGCCACCGCCGTCCATCGATGTCTAGTGGACCCCAGAACTAGGTCAAGTGTTCAGATTTCCAACGAAGCTTCGGTGGAGAAAAGCTCACATTTATTTCATATTCTCACACATAGTCAAAAACAGCCGTATGTACTGCTCACAGCCGAACGCTCCGTATCTCGGACTCCAGCATGGAGATCATCAGGAGAGAACGTGTCACTGATTCGGGCTCTTCCTCTCTACAGCTTTTCTGACGCACCGAGCCCCCTCACCGATGTGAGGTCCATGCTAGTCCGACTGTTTTCCCCTGCTGCCAACTCTTAGGATATTCATTCCTGCCTTGGTCCTCTCACTTTAACCAGATCCAGTGACTGGCTTTCTTTACTGTCTCCTGAAGGGAGTTAATGAGTTCGTTACTTTTCTTTGCAGTAAGTCCTGCCACTCTCATCCACTTACGGACGTTAGTTACTATGAAACCTCTGCATCCTACCTCTACCGGAAAATGGGTTGCTTTCCATTCTGCTTCCTCACATTTTTCAACAAGTGCCTTGTATCGGCTTCTTTCTGCTCATGAAAAGTTTATTTATATAACATGCTGGGGAGTCCTGTTTGATTATACTGAATTTGTGACTAGTTTGACAGAGTTCCGACAATGCAAATAAATTCTCTTTTGGGCCTAAAGAAAGTTAAATCTTTTTAAAAAATCTAGAGTAAAAATGAAGAACATGAACATAATAACAATCCTTCAGGACAGGACTTCTATAATTGTTCCGTTTTTCCTGAAAATAAGTGTTTAATTTCCTTTTTACACGTTAGTTTAAGCGTCGTCTGTGGTGTTGTGGTCAGGCGCTTCGCTGTCATTCTCAAATGTGGAAATATTAATAAATCTAGTATCTCAGTCTTTCTGCTGGGATGTTGTATTCATCTCAAAATAGGTCAGCCCTGACAGGTGATGTCAGAGACCTGTCCCATAAATGATATAAACTGTGTCGATGACGGCGTAAAAACACTTACATCAAAAAACATGTTAACATTTTTCACATGGTCAGAAACCATCATCGTAGAGGCTAATGAGAGAAAGGGCACGAGAAATGTGCAGACAGATAGACCATCAATGATTTATTTATAGAGGCACCAGCCATCCATGTCCAGGTGCAGTTTAGACGACAGATAGACAGAAACAGAAGAAGGAAAGAAAAAGCAAAGCAGGACCTCAGAATGCCACCCTCCAACAACACACGCCGTTTATAAGTGATGCAGAATTAATATCTTATGATATTGTTGCACTTCGACTTATCGTGGGTGATTGGCAGGTGCTATGATGTGGTTTGCTCCTGCTTTCATATCAAACAGCTATCTTCCTTGTCTCTCTTCCTTCCATTTTTGGGGGGTATTTGTAACTGTTTTGTAAAATATCCAATCCTTGGCACTGATATGACCTAATTATGTTGCAAGTGCCTTAAAACGTTTACTAAAACTAATGGTGGGATATTGGCGCTCCCCTGACGCTGTTGTTTAATTTTGGTTTCCTTTTCAGTTTCTCAGCACATGAGAGAACAACTCTGACAGTAGTTGAAGGTCAGACGCTTACATTTTTGTGCTCAACTCTCGGGAGGAAAGGAGGGGGGGGGGAAGGGAGGTTATGTCAGTTGTTCTGATGTCTGATTCCCTGTTCCCCTTAGGGTGTTTAAGCCCATTTAGCTGTCTTTTGCCTTTAATGTGTGATAAGTTTTGCAAATTCCTCGTCAACGGCTATTCAAAAGAAAAAAATGAATCAGTGAGTTTGATCAGAAATGGTTTACTTTATTCTATGTAAAGATGAAAAGTTAATAACACTCCAAATACAATATCAGGAAGATATTACTATTGCTAAATGCCAAAGCATACAATCATAATGTTCTTCGTTATGGTGTTTATTTCTGCTATGTTTTTAACACTGGTTTTCCATTTATGAGACCGTTTTCTCTGGCTGATATAGCATGCCACTTTAATTTAGTCAGTAGTGCGTATAATGTATTATGTGTGTGTGTGTGTATGTGTGTGTATGTGAGTGTGTGTGTGTGCGTATGTGTGTGTATGTGAATGTAAGTGTGTGTGTGTATGTGTGTGTGTCTGTGTGTGTGTGTGTGTGTGTGTGTGTGTGTGTGTGTGTGTGTGTGTGTGT
>NW_004797486.1:90305-91809 GCF_000002075.1 Aplysia californica | reverse complement strand
CTGTGTGTGTGTGTGTGTGTGTGTGTGTGTGTGTGTGTGTGTGTATGTGTGTGTGTGTGTGTGTTTGTATGTGTGTCACGACGCAGTGGAATTAGGTTCAAATTTTGGGCATGTGGACATAATGACATCATTTTGAATCTTGATCAATTGTCTTGCTTTTCATGAAAAAAAAACTACCCTTACTTTATCTTGAATAGAAGTAGAGAGAGTGAAGTAGGCGAGGATCACCTGAAGTCAGAGGAAGAATAAACTTTAGAATGGCCTCCAAACTTTGGTGACTTCCAAAGCTTCAGAATCGTTTTCAGTAAAATCAACGCAGAAAAGTGTTTTAAAAGGACAAAGAGTTTGTTGAGATATAAACTTGTTTAACAGAGAAAATAGAGTTTTTAATAAAAGGGGGGGGGGGATAAGTGGCACTGTGATCCAGTATTTAATGGCTTGAACAGCCCATCAAATGTGTTGTCTAAAGTAATGGTTTCTTTCGTCTTTGAAAATAGATCTAGTTTTCTCTCCTCCAAGTGTTCAAGCATTATCACCAAATGCTTATCTTTTGAAATGATGTATTCTTTGCCTTCTTGGACAATGCAACCTCGCAATAAGAACATGATTATGGGGACCACGGTCCTTATAGAAGTGGTTGACAAGAGGAGGAGGGGGTTATTTTGAGAGCAGACAACCGAACAACGACGTATCAAATGGCAAAGAGAACAAAGCGTTATTGCAATATTTCCTCATTTCAATGGATATCAAGGAATATCAATTTACGAGTTCTGCTTTTTGTTTCGCCTTCGCACAAGCCGTTTATTCGAATGGATCAGAATCGTGGGTGGGTTTGCAATATAAAAATATGAATCTCCTTTTAGTATCGAGTGTATGACGTCAATCGTTTAGAATAATGCCATAGAAATTTCCAATGCACGGAACATGATCACAATATGGGTTTTTCCTTTTAGTATAAGACGTTAGCGAAGACGTAATTTGGAAGAGCGTAGGCTGATGTTTACAGCTGAAGATAATGCTCTGTATGCCTGTCTTCCCTATTGTGTTACGATAATCGGTCAGTTCTGATCTATTCTAGGTCTCGCAATTTCAAGTAATCTGTTTGTCTTTTTGTTTTCATTTGATTTTTCTTATCATCCCCTAATCTTTTATTGTATCTCATGATGTTACTGTCGTTGTTGTTTTTCTCTCTGGTGCTGTCCTTTTTATAGGTATATAATATACAAAAAGTATCATGTTTCTATGCAAGGTACCCCGACAGTCTTGAAAGGTTAGAAATAACTGTATTGTTTCGCAATATTTTATCACAGTTTATGTGCATCAATTATATAAACGTGAAAACTTGAGAGCTTGGCTATAGAAACATAATTTGAAGGAATGCATGTGTGTGAGTGTATGTGTGCATATTTGTTTGTGTGGGTGTATATTATATGTGTCGGTATGATTATGTCAGTGTATGAATGCGTCTGTGAGTGTATGTATGCGCGCGCGCGCATGTGTGTGT
>NW_004797486.1:76110-89457 GCF_000002075.1 Aplysia californica | reverse complement strand
TGGGGGGGCTTGGGGGGGTGGAAGGGGAAAGATAGACAGATAGAGACAGACAGACAAACAGACAGACAGAGAATAAGAGTTTGGGAGAGAGAGGGAGAGGGAGAGAGAGAGAGAAAGAGAGAGGGGAGAGGGAGAGAGAGAGAAAGATTCCGATAAGTTCTGAAGAATGATTGTACTAGTCAAAACGGCTTTAACAGTTATAATATGTCATTGACCGACATTTACAGACATTTACTTAACAACAGCAACAGCAAAAACAACAACAACAAAACAATAACAACAACAAAAACAATAACAACAACAACAACAACAACAGCATTTTTATATCTATTATTCTTGTTGTGCCAAATGCAGATAGAGCGAAGACAAAAAACCCCAAACAATTTCAGTAATGTTGTGTCTTGTTGAGCCAACAAAAAAGATCTTCCCGTGAATAGACTCTGGGTACACACGGACTGCGGTTCTTGAATGTGGAACTCTCTTCTTACCCGTTCCCTACATCTTTACCGTCCTGTCTTTTCTAGCACAATGTATATGACCTGAATTCCTTAACGAACTTCCGGGGGCTCATTAGAGCAACAGCTGAAGGGGTTGGAAAGACAGACTCGATTGGGAAACTTGCCTTTAGCCCAATTTGATCGATTGTGGTTTCGGGATTTTTTTTCTTGTTTTATTTACTCTCCATTTGAGACCTTGTCGCCGTTTGGCTTTGTATTATAATAAGTCGCTTTTTCTCTTATCTTTTTTTCCCCTGGAAGTCCCCACTGACCTTTAAACGGTCACGTATAGTTTCCTTGGGGGAAAAAAACGGCAGTGGCCTCTTTCTATTTTTTCGTTTTACATATATTCTCCCAGGATAGCATAGTAACTTTGTCAATTGTCTGTGTTTGGTAGAGAGAGTGTGCTAGTTTCTCCACTTTAAGAGACTCTTTATCAATCGGCTTCATTGTAACCGTGTTCTTTATAAATGAGAAGCACATTGACCATAGTGTGCCATGAAGTTCAAGAAAAAAGCTAGATAGACAGATAGAAACATCAGAGAGAAAGAAACGTCACGTCACTTAGTCATCTGCGCATACAGATTTTGTCTGAGCAAACGTACCTTACAACAATTAGTATTACTACAAGTACAGTTGAAAGTTTTTTTAAAAACCAAACGAGGGGGATCCCGTGGCCTAGAGGTTAAGGTGTTTGCCTCTCATTAATAGGTCCCGGGATCGAATCGGGTAGCGACGGAAAAAAATTTCTTTTCTAAAATTGTCTCCTTTCACCTCCTCTCCTGCTCTCTTGCAATGTTCTGTCGTCTGCTTTCGCCTCCTCTTTCTACCCCTCCCCCCTCACCTCCTTTGCCCCCTCCACTGAGCTCCTGATTCTTTCTGCAGACTTACTACATGGCTCCTTCTTTCTGCTGTCTTTCCGCCACACCCCTGATGTTCTGGTATGAAAGATCTACCCCTAGCCTTCTCGGACACGGGCTAAAAATCTCGCAGGTCCCGTGTGCAAGTTGCGCACGTTAAAGATCCCTCGACGGTCTAAAATCTATTAGAGTAGGCTCCGGCCGCCGCCCGGGCAAAATTCAAAATTTCCTACCAACTGAAAATGCTTAATGTGTCCTTCATGCTCATATGACCTTATGCAGTTGCGAGCGCCGTAAAACGCTTACCAAAACAAACAAAACAAAATCAAACGAATGGAGTTGGTGCCAGTACTGTTGTTTTTTTTACCCTTCGACTTACTTATCAGCGACACCAGTTTGATTCCCTCTTGGTGAAATATTGTAACTAGGTAAAAATAACTCCCTATTTTTTCAAGTGTATTCGGATCAAACAGGCAAAGGCGTACGTTACACTTTTAATAATCTTGCCAGTAGAAATATGTAAACACGGGGTGTGTAAAAATTACACATATAAATGGCAATAACTCGATAAGTTTTACACTAGTTTCAAGAAAACTTCGAACAAATAAGATTCAACCAAAGGGACGTTAAATTCAACAACTAAAATAAATTAATCTCTTTGTTAGAAAAATATTAGTCTAAAATTGCAACAAAAACTGAATAAAATGCACAACTTTACAATTTATTGACAATGAACCATACTGTGTATTTGAGCATTTTAATAGTATCTTAAACTGACATTGGCCAAAAATAAATAAATTTATAAATAAGAAATTACTCTTTCATAGCGCTATAGTTTCCTGGGGGGGGGGGGGTGAAACACTAAGGCAAGGAAAAGCCGACACAAAATCGAACGGCTGAAACTCAATGGTAAACAGAATGTTAAAAGAATCGACCTGCCCAGAAACATGCCACAAGGTTAGTCAAAATTTTCATTCTTTCGAACTTGTCTGGAGCGAAGTGATCAACAGCTGAAGCATATAATCAAAATTGTCAACGCCTTTGTTTTGAAATGTCAATTTCAATTTTTTTTTTCAAAGCATAAATACACGTTATGGCTGATTCTTATGAAGTTGTAAAAGTTTTGTGTTTTGCTCAGTTTTAGCTGAAACTTTAGAAGCTTGATATCTCCCGATCCCGTCACTTGTTTTTTTTTTAGGTGCTTTTTTCATATAGCATACTTTGATGTCCTCTTGGCTGAAGTTCATTTGTTTTAAGTTATTATTGTTTTAAAGATGACCATAATATTGCTCTTTCCATGGGTCTTCTATTTAGATACCCTGTGTACTACGATAGTGGATCAAAAAGCAAAGGAAGAGGCCATATAGAGATTAAGCTACTGATTTCAGTCATAAAAACAACTAGCTGGGCCCCCTTTCGATGAAAGGAATGATCGGTGCATTAACATCAACTGAAAGTCATTGGCTTACTATATTTACACTCTACTGGAATGGAGCAATAAATCTTGAGAGATGCAAAAAATTAGAAGGTCTAGATCTAGATCTATACTCTCAAAACAAAATGCGCCTCGCAAAATATCACTTCGCACCGAATTTTCTAAAATTGCAGAGACAGAAGCGTCGGCCTACAAAAGCCATCGGCGAAACAAAGAAATTTAGCTTTTTCCAGCAAAACTGTCTGAAAACTGAAAAAACGAAGGGCGTCATGATCTGGAGAATATGTTAAAGAATCTTTTGGCGAAAACCGCATGTCGATCGATGCAGCCATTAAAAAGCCTTTTGAATAGCAAAATTCGGCCACCACAAATAGATAATAGAGACACGTAACTGGACGCAATGGAACCCAACCCCGTGACATCACAGTATTCTGGGCTAAAAATTTGATTCCGAACCAAAGATAGTGAATAACAAGATGGGCCACTCAGCCAAAAAAGTGTCCGCAGGAAGTATGCTCTTTGCTTCAGATGGCGCTGCAGTCTGTTTTGAAGCTCTCTTTCGTTTTTCCAGAAGAAGAATAGGAATAGCACCTCCTTGCGTGCGCAGATCGACTGCTGTTCATCAGCAGTTCGGGTACGTTCAGTGCGGAGTTTTAGTTTTTTAAATTTTAATGACCTCTCGCCTTTCATTCTAAAGTCAAATTAAACGAAGAAAACCATTACCCTTTCCTCCGGAAGAGGTTTTTTGTCAGCGTAACCATTTTAAAAAAGCGTTCTTCCGAAATTTATCCCAAAACTTGCTAGTTTCACTATGATTTTTTAAAACTCAAGTAGGGTAACTCTGTTCGCAAAGAGTGCGCTTTTGTGAAGAGGGCGCCACCAAATTTTGAGGACACTTTTTTAATTGGCTCAAAGAGAGAAGTGGCCCATCTTGTTATGTACTATCTTTGTTCCGAACAAGCCACCCTTCCCCCCTGCCCCCTCAATTTTGAGATCGAATAGTTTTAGTAATGACAGTGGTAGGGTATCGAGACTCGTAAATGATCATTCACATCTCTGAACATCGCGAGTAGGTGTATATTTTTCTGTATTTTGAAGTACAGCGTTATATCTACCCTTGCTCTCCGCGGGGAGGTAGGAAGAGGGTGTGCTCAATCCTTGGTCTGGAGCCGCGAGCATGTACATATTAAGTGTCAAACAATGCCTAGGCTTACGTCACAAAATGCGTGGATGTAGGTGAAGCGAGACGTTCTTTGATCTAAAAAGGCCTGGAGCTGCAGTTGAAGCAAGCAGTCAGTTTCTTTTCTCTGCTACTGGCTCATTTTTCCGTGTAGATACCAACAAGGGAGGGGCCGAGTTTGAGGTCAGTTTCTTCGATAGATGACCAGTTTTTGAACGGGGAGAGAATTCAAGGATCATCACATAACCAATGTCTACACTCAAACGAATAATTGGAGTTTTATGTAATATCGCTCTTGATTTTCTTATGAGCCACAAACAGAATGCTGTACTGGTTGTTGTTTTTGTTTTGTTTTGTTTGTTTGTTTGTTTATTTGTTTGTTTGTTTGTTTGTTTGTTTTTTGTTTGTTTGTTTGGTGGGGTGGAGGAGTGCGTTCTGGGGGAAACTAGATGACGTTCACTCAAAAAAATACGAGCCGTTTTTATATCTTTATGGGCTGTAAACTTGGCAAATCGCCGAATCTGATTCATGGAAATTTACAGACTGCGTGGTGAAGAATCTGCTTGTTTATATAACACAGTTTGTTGTTGGTTTAGAGAATTTGGGGAAGGGAGGGACTCTGTTCTTGATGACCCAAGTCCTGGTCGCCCAAATTCCCATGTGGACGAGACAACCGTGGATGTTATCCCACACGATAATGGGCATGATCCCCATACCTCTCAATGAGATCTTTCTGACATGTCTGGACCTAAGCATGGGTCGGTGCAAAATATTGTTCGTGGAGAACTCCATATTTTAAAAAAGTGTTAGCTCTTTGGATACCCCATTCACAAACAGAGGAAACAGAGAGAGAGAGAGAGAGAGAGAGAGAGAGAGAGAGAGAGAGAGAGAGAGAGAGAGAGAGAGAGAGAGAGAGAAAAGTGAGATGTGTAAAAAAATAAGTGTTCTCATCATGTTTGAACCCCATGGGCCCCTGCGTCACAGGAGGCGAAAGAAGGATGTATTTTCCTTTTTGGAATTCTATCAAAACGTCGAGGATTTCAAAGAAGTAAAAGACGTTTTATTGTCTTTTTCAATTAAGGGATGTCCCTCGTGGCTGATATCATGCCACTTGAATATATGTACATCTAGGTCTTTTATTTCCTACATGCAAAGGGTATTGCCTGAATGAAAAATGCTGTTGATGAGTTGAAATCATAGATCAGAACCTCAACGTCCCCCCCCCCCCGTCTACGCAACAACAACGCAGTTCCCAACGAAAAATTCGCCGCCACAACTCTGTATAGCCAATGTTCCAAATTTTTTCTCATACAGCTTACAGTCCTAATAAGCTCCCTGTGACTTCTGATTTTTCCTTATTCTGAAATAACAGCTGTCTAGACTTAAGTTTGAGCGCATTCAGATCCTTACAAGAGCTGTCAATCCAGAGCTTCGAAGCATTATTGGAAGTATTGGAAGTTGACTACAGTTATGGCTTCCAGAAATGACTGTAGAGGAGGGAATCCTGCACTATCAAGGAGAATATTTCGAATCACTGTGATATTTTCAGGATCATATGTTTTACATTTTTTGGAGATATTTCACAACTTCCATTGATTTTTTCTGAAATATCTTATGTATTACGCTATTACGTCATACCACACCTTGCTACAAAATCATTGGCTACTATGTCGCAAGGTACCATACCATGCCATGCCATGCCATACCATACCGTACCATACCATACCATACAATACCATGTCATACCATACCATACCATACCATACCATACCATACCATACCATACCATACCATACCATACCATACCATACCATACCATACCATGGTTCAATATAAAGTAATATAAACGTTTGTTGTCAATTAAAACCTTTCGATGCATATTTTATCTGTGTTCACAGTTGCCATAATCTGTATCCCGATAACTGCTCTGGGCTACGTGTACAACGTGTGGGTAGTGGGAGGAACGGCCATGTGTAAGGTCACAGCCTACATGCAAGGTAAGTGTCTTGTACTTTCGTGATGGGCGACAGTTTGATTACGATGAAGAGTATTGGGGATTATGATGTTGAGTTAGAGGCTCGAGGGAAAAGATTTAGATCAGAATCTGTCTGTGAGTGTGCGTGTTGATGTGTTTTTGTGTTTATTTGCGAACGTTTGTGGGCGTCTGTTTGTTTGTCTGTTTGTCCATCTTTTTCGTCAGTCGTTTGCTTGCTTGTTTGTTTATTTTTTTGTTTGTCTGTCTGTTTGTTTCTTTATTCGTTTGTGACATGTCTCTGTACCCAGCTATTTCATCAAAATCCACGTATTATCTGTCAACCGTTGTCTCTCACTCACTCACTCGCTCTCTCAAACCATAGCAGTGTAGCTAGAAAATAAATAATATGAGTTTTTTCGAAATTTCTTTCTTTCTTAGTTGCTTTACGCTTGTTTCCATATTATATTTATGCCCTGGACACTATTCGAAAGAAAACAGTCTGTATAGATCTACTGCCTGCTGGCTTCCCGAAACTTTTAAGACATGAAACTTTAACAGTATAATATAGTACATGTATTTATTTTTAGACACTGTGGCTTCCAGCCATTTCGGAAACAAAATCAAACAAACAAAACCAATATCGACTTAATCCGTAAAGCAGACATAGAATAGTTGGGGGGTAAGGGGGGGGGGTTGATGTAATCACTCTGATGACTTATAACATACCAGACATTGCTGCTAATATTTTCCAAGATTTATTTGTTTATTTATTATTGATCTCAATAGTAGTGTTGATTCTATAGATGTGGGGGGAGGGGGGTTCAGCTTTTTTGCATGTTTGTCAAGGTGTAAGCTTCTGCGGCGGTGAACAGGAGTGTGAAAAAGAGGGTGGGAGGGGGAATCACTCAGTTCCCTTTTTTATGTTCAGAAATTGGTTATGTGAAAGCCGCTTTCAGTTTATATTATTTTTGCCAGACATTGTTCTTCTTATTTTGAGGGAATTATTTATTGGCCCCTTGCGGATACGCAAAATGTCCAGACTTATTACCAGGTTTCACTGAAATATATATAGGAAAATATGACTAATGTAACCAACTTGGTACGCAGCTACACCCAAACGACAAAGAAAGCCATAATATTTCATTATCAGCGCAACAAGAGACAGGGACAGAAAAAAAGGGGAAAAAAGTACAACTGACATATGCACATTCTTTTCCCAAAAATGGAAAGTAGGAAAATGGTTTGTGCTACTGATAATTTAGTTTCAAATATACAATATGTTGATTATCTCTTTATCAAACAGACTGCACAAAGTATTGCTTCGGCATTTAATCTTCCTGAAAAATTAAGGGGTCTAGTACGCTTGAGCAACCACGCATGACGTATTGCTAAAGCCTGCCATGCCCACCATGATTATGTCCATTCACAGTCTTCTGAATTATACATCATCGCCAGAATTGCCATATTTGCAAAGTCAAAATGAAGACACAGGCTGGTTGTTTGGCCTCTATGAAATCCGTAAACATTGCCCATTGTTTGTTTTTTTCTAATAAATCTTAAAACGGTCAAAATAGAAACACAGAAAAAACATTTTTGTCTCTGAATTCCGTGAACAAAATACAGAAAAACAGAATAGATTTTTAAAGCATTCATGGATTAATTTTTGGACAAGGAAGTACCATTACGATAAAAAGCAAACCTGAGTTGGGTCAGACAAAATTTGCCGGTGTAGACGATTGCTAAATGCAAAAAGAAAATGTTTCCTGGGAACCTTTTTTAATATTAAAAAAATCCTAAAATAGGTGCGATTCTCTCATCACTTTTATTAGATTCTAGACAGTATACATGTGATGCTTGATAGAAAAAGAAGTCTTACACAAGGTGTTTCAATCCAGAAATGTCAAGTTAAGATGGGCTAATCAATTATGGCCTAACTCAGTTCTATAAAGTGATAAAAGAATTCTCACCCCTGAGCAAAATCAATAGCTTGGGGGGCTTCGTGACCTAGAGGTTAAGGTGTTCGCCTCTCATTCAAATGTCCCGGGTTCGAATCCGGGCACTGACTGAAAAAAACTCTTCTCTAAAATAGTCCTCTTTCACCTGATTTCCTGCTCTCTAACAATGTTCTGTCGTCTGATTTCGTCTCCGCTTTCTACCCCTACCCTCTCACCTCCTTTGCCCCCACCTCTGGGCTCCTGACTGTTTATGCAGCCTTTTTACTGCTTCTCCTTGGCTCCTTCTTACTGCTGTCTTTCAGCGATACCCCTCATCTTATGGTAGGTAAGATCTACACCTAGCCTTCTCGGACATGGGCGAAAAATCTCGGAGGTCCTGCGTGCACGTTGAGCACGTTAAAGAATCCTTGGTGGTCCCAAATCGATAAGAGTAGGCTTCGGTCGCCACCAGGGAAAAATTTCTTATTTCCTACCAACTGAAAATGTTTAGTATGTCCCGCGCCGTAAAACACTTACAAAAAAACCCAACAACAAACAAAGAAACAAAATGAAAAACAACATGTAGCCTACGTGACTGAGTTTATGACAGAGTCATAATAATATTATTGTGGTGGAAATAGTAATCGGGTCAAGTACGTGAAATGCGCTTCCCAGGTCTAAAACTGTAATCATCTGTGATTTCAAATTCCCATCGACATATTATTTTAACCCCCCCCCCCTACACACACACAATAACAAACAAAAAACACCCCAAAAAACACCCCCAAAAAAACAAAAATACAGGAATGGAACTCACGTATTCTGTGTACGACGGAGAACTGCCAAAACACCACAGCACAGACGTCGTTCTTCACAGTTCACTAGATCACACATTTAATTGGAGGAATAGGAGAAAACGGAGCCGTGCTTTGAATCACGTTATAACAGTTGTCAGTATTGGTGTTTTTCTTTTCTTTTCTTTTTTTTTTGGGGGGGGGGGGGGGTGGGTGGTAATAAACGGTTATCTGTTGGACATTAGATTAGATATAGCTGGTCATGTTTGGCGTTGAAGAGTTTATTGAACTTGTATACAAGACGGTATGCAGTGATTGGTAAATTGAAATAGATATTACTCGGTATTTGAGTTTCTATTAACCTCTATTGAGCTATAAAAAAGAACGATATGAAATTGTGTCAGTATACTACTGAAATGGCATGTTTCATAGTTCCCAATATAAGGAATGAGTAACAAATCCAGTTTCTCTGTTGCTCACATTTTTCTCACGCTAACGGGCCATTGCCACTTACTGCTTTTGTGTAAATCTCCTTTTTCATTCTCTTTTTCTACGTTTAGAAACCGTCTTACCAGAGCGTACGTGTGAATACCGATACCTCTGAGGGTATGTTAATGAATTTTTTTTTCAATTGGCTCCTTTTAAGTACAAAACTGCAATTTCAAAACAGAACTGACTATGATATTAATTATTTTGAATAAATCAGTTTCTCGAAAACCTGTCATACATGATGGGTATGAAAAAGTCGACATGTTCGCAATGGTTCTAACATAATAATATTAAGTATTAAACAAGTATTGAATAGATACAATGCATAATCTGCCCAGGACTTTTTTGTAAACCAAAGCATGCGGCTCTCGTGGCCTAGAGGTTAAGGTGTGGGTCTCTCATTCAAAGATACCGTGTTCGATTGCGGGTAGCGACCGAAAAATTTTCTTCTCTAAAATTGTCTCCTCTCACCTCCTTTCCTGCTCTCTAGCAATGTTCTATCGTTTCCTTTCGTCTTTTAATAATAATAATAATAATAATAATAATAATAATAATAATAATAATAATAATAATAATAATAATAATAATAATAATAATAATAATAATAATTTTAAAAAAAAAATAGTAGTAATAATAAATGACATTTATATAGCGCTCAACCCCGAATAAAGTACACCGGCTCTGAGCGCTTTACAATACAGTACAACATACAACAGTAACATAAAACGTTGTGTTCTGACTAAATAAAATTATTCCAAATATTCATCTTATTAATTTGAAAACAGAAACGACTCCAGCTGACATTTGAATGAATCAAAAGATTTGATCTCTCTCAGAGTACTTGGTAGAGCATTCCAGATCTTGGGGCCTTGGTATTCAAATGCCCTTTCACCCATTGTTTTAAGTTTCGTAGAGGGTAAAAAAAATGAATTTTTTGTCAGCTGATGACCTTAAACTGCGAGTTGGAATGAAGAGTCTTAACAGATTTGATAAATATGATGGTGCATTATCATTCAAACATTTGTGACATAGGGTGGCCTACTTGTACACAATCCTTTTCTCAACAGGAAGCCAATGCAAAGTTCGTAAAAGAGGTTTAGCAGAGTCTGGCTTCTTTTCCGTAAACTAAACGTGCAGCATTGTTTTGGACAGTTTGAAGAGTTTCACTTTCGCCAGTGACATTCCTGATAACAAGGGGTTTTCTTTCTGCCTACACTCCCTCACCTCCTGTGCCCCCACCTGTGGGGTCCTGACTCCTTGTGCAGTCTTTCTACTGCTACTCCTTGGCTCCTTCTTACTGCTGTATTTCTCACCTAGCCTTCTCGGACAAGGGCGAAAAATCTTGGAGGGCCCGTGTGCAATGTGTGTACGTTAAAGATCCTCTGGTGATCTAAAATCGATAAGAGTAGGCTTCGGCCGCCACCCAGGGAAAATTCCAAATTTCCTATCAACTGAAAAAATTTAATGTGTCACGCGCGCTCATATGACCTTATGCAGTTGCATGCGCCGTAAAACGCTTACCAAAAAACAACAACCCAACAACAACAACAACAACAAAAAACCAAAGTAAAGCTGTGCCAACATCTGGACAACCAGGCAAGCTAAAAGGGCAACACGATATGTATGTTTTTTTGTGTTATTAGCGAAGTAAGTTATCGCCCAATTTGTCTGGCACTTGTGGATTGAGTTTTTTCCTTAGACCAATGAAAATAGTATATCTATACAAGAAGAAAAAAAAAGCTAGCCAAAAAAAACACAAAAAAACAACAACTATACATGTATAGTGAATATTACTTATTATTGTTCTTTTTCGTCGGGGGGGGGGGGGGGGGGGGGATGGGGACACTTTTCAATGAATAGTTTCCTTTACTAAAAATATTTCAGGAGTACATGATACTGTTAAAATAAATCTCAGGACGAACAAAATGTCAAACTACCAGAGTGACCTCCACTGCTCACGCACAGATAATTACAGTTTTCAATAAACTATCAGTTACGACGATGTAAGCGATTCCAATAGCATCCCCCGCAATGGGTTTCAGATAAATATTGTGGACAGTATTCTCTTCCGTTATTAAATTTCAGTCTTTGAACTATTTTTTTTCACTTTGAAAAATGTTTCTAGGTCGCAAAAATAGGATCGTAATATGTTTGAAGTCATTAGGCTCTATAAGTATATTGATGGTGAAATACAGGGATCAGACTTGTAGTACGATCGTTGTTTTGAACCACGTATTATATAGTTTTATGATGTTTCGCTTTTTTGAGCCACATGTTTGGCGTCTGATATATTGCTGGGATGAAAAAACAGGAACTCTAGTGAGGTCAAAAATTCATGGCGCAACTTATCCTCAAATATCTATTTAATGAGTAAATCAATGTTATCCATACTTTGCACAGCAGTTTGCATCAATTTGTCTTAACTAGATCTAAATCATATTTTTCCACATCAATTGAGGCGAGATTTAAAAACTTTTCTTCTTAAATTTATATAAAATACTATAAATCTACGTCATACAGAAAATGGGATTGTTCACAGCACTTTCTGCTTCTCACACACATTTTGCATACGCATTTGGCCTACGTCACAGCTCACCAATGACACTTTTTATTCGCCAAACTTGTCACAAGAAATCCATTATATAGTGAACATATTTTTTTGCACTAAAGATTCTCAAAACAAGCGTTCAATAAAGTCAGTGTCACGATTAGAAAAAAATGACAGGCTTGATTTTAAAAGCGACAGCTGCTGTAAGCCTGTCAAAATCTGTAGAAACCACACACTTGGATTTTTTATTAGTATTAATGAAGGAATTTTCTAGAATACAGCTAACAGGTGTTTACAAAAATATTGATATGTAAAGACAAATTTATACAAGCCATTGTGCAAAAGCTGGAGAGTCTATGTTCTACATTTTGGGAAATATTTGACAATAAATTGCACCACGAATTTTTTACCACACTATAGAAGAATTTCTAGCAAGGCAGTGCCTTTAGATTTGGAAAATTGTCTGGCAGTAAAGAACATGGGGATTCCTCTATTCGGAACTAACTTGACCTAGTACGCACACCCATTGCTGTCACCCTCCGTGATGCCACATTTGGGTCGCCGCCATGTCTTGTGTGAAGGATACTTTTAAACATGTTTAAGAACAGGGATTAAAATTATCTTTTTAACCGAACACGTACATAGTTATTATTTCTTCTTAACGTGTAAGTTCCTTAAAGTAAGATGAACCGTTTTATTGTACGGGATTTTTTTCCGAAAGAGGGGGGGAGGGAGGAGTTTTCTCTTAAACTTTACCAGATTTACGACCTAGATTCAACAATGATGTGTCCCCTCGAATTCCAAGACTAAGACTGTGCTGTTTAATCACATCAAGTTCGGTATCTGTTGGTTAGTTAACCTTTAGAAGAAGGACCTGTTAATCAAAGATTAATGGATGTTTTGTCTATCAGAAGATGGCTGTGCCAATTTGAAAGATCCATTCTCATGCCACTGTATTTCGCTAATCAAGTTATCAAATACACCATGTTATAGCGTTTCTCTGTACGTTGACTAATTTGTGTCTTTTGTAATAACCATTTTCTAGTAAAAGGTTCAAGTTTTTATTTAAAGAACAAAATGCAGAGTGCAAGAAAGAAAGTTCAAGGTTTTTTTAGAGAACAAAATGCAGTGTGCAAGAGAGCCAGTTATACTTACAAAAGGTTTGGCATTTCTTTTTGTCTACTTGGAACAGTTTCAACGCCATTGCCATGAGGTTAAAAGTACTACATCACGAAAATAACGCAGTATGTGTTTATTGCGGTCTTTTAAGAATTATATGACAAGTTTATAACAGGGGCGTTTTTACGAGATTATACTTTTACCGAACAAAGCAGCTGTTCACTGCCATACTAACACACGGATCTTACGTCCCAGTACTTCGTATGTGCTCTGCATCGTGAGAAAGCCAAACTGAAAACTTTTCTTTTGGGGCTGCAAATGATATTTGAGCTGCTATATTTGATTGTGTTCTCTGATTCGATGAAGCAGTCGGCAGACGAAACATAGCGTAACAAACTACAGATCTGAGTACTTCTGACTTAAATGTGTATGCTGTCTGGAGCAAACACTATAAATACGAGGTTTTATTTTATCAGAAACTGATCACTGTCTACCAGAGTGTAAAAGATGCCCCCC
>NW_004797486.1:71966-74008 GCF_000002075.1 Aplysia californica | reverse complement strand
TAGATAGATAGATAGATAGATAGATAGATAGATAGATAGATAGATAGATAGATAGGGCGCCGGATCCTATATGTAACCATTTTCTTGAAATATTGAATATTTTGCAGTTACCCTGATTCTGGCTCTCCCTGCTGTCTACACCATTCTTTCTCCATTTCTTACAAAAATGTTGGAAACGATATCCTTTTTCTTCAGTCGCAGGAAATTGTTCCTTTAAAAAAATGTTTAAAAATCATCTTTTTACCGGCATTTCCTAGCGATGCGCCGAACTCATGTTCCCCGCAGCTTGTCGTAAATAGAAATGTTGAACTATTTCTTTAATCTAGGCTTTTTGTTTCGAAGACACGGAACAAAATAGAAATTATGTTTTCGAACAACTTATTTTTTGTCGCTATTTTACACGGAAAAATGATGTAAAGGTTTAAGGATCCCAAGATGCGTGGATGGAATTGAAAATCTGATATTTCGAATCTATCTAATATTTCTTCTTTAAAAAGCCACAAGAGACGTTTTTTACTCTGTGTTATTATGACGATAAAGATTTTTAGGAAGACGTAGACGAAAGGTTGGGTTGATGAACGTTTTTGCGCGATATATTATTCTTGTGTTCTCCCTTGCCACAAGACTCAAGATTAAAATACAAAATACAACAGAGAATAAAAGAGAGGAAGGATCAGTGAGTGATATATAAATAAATAAATGTAAATATATACAGACACACAGAGAGAGAGAACAAGAGGGAGAGAGAGAGAGAGAGAGAGAGAGAGAGAGAGAGAGAGAGAGAGAGAGAGAGAGAGAGAGAGAGAGAGAGAGAGAGTAAGACACAGAGGGAGACAGAAAGATAGACAAAGAGCGAGGGAGACAGACAGAAAAGAGAGAGTGAGATAGAGAAACCTAAAGCGAGAGACAGAGAAAAATTATAAAAGAGTTGGATAGGTAGATAGAAAGACAGATCTGTGAAGAAAGAGAGAGACACCCCCCGGGGCAGTGTCACTGACTGTAGTGTCTTTAGGCCATTCCCAAAAGGGGGACATTTCTCGTTCATACACTGTAGAATTGTAAATGGGCTGATTCATCATGCCACGCTCATAAATGTGCCTGATCTACAACAGGGAACTGCTGCTTTTTCTTTCCGTATCCTTGCTATTGTCATTTTCCTCTACTTCTTTTGTATGTTTGTCACACTTCTGTGACCTGCTATTTCCGGGGTGCCTTGATAGTCGAAGCAGACTTTGTGCTGTTGAAGCTGGAGGGGTGAGCAGAGTAAGTCTGATTCCCTGTAAAGACTTCTCTGTTGACACCCACCCCTTGGCGCTCATATGACCAAGAAGAAGAAGAAGAAGAAGGAGAACAACACAGAGAGAGACAGACAGACAGAGAGAGAGAGAGAGAGAGAGAGAGAGAGAGAGAGAGAGAGAGAGAGAGAGAGAGAGAGAGATTTCCCCATATATGCTCATAACACCCTGCCATCCTGTTTTGCTTCAATGATTCATGGCACCGCGCAACCCCATTCCCCACATCTGTTCTTTCTGTACCACTGCGTCTGTGGATGAGGATTTGTTGGTCTATATAAATTTGGCTTTCTTCGAAAGAACATGAAATGATTAAATGGTGTCTATATGCAGCCTTCTGATCTTTGAATGTATTATACCTGATGTTATGGAAAAGTGCCTTGTCTCTGTTTTTAATGTTCTTTTTTTCATTTGTTTTCTTGGTTGGGTTTGGTTTTGGGGGGGTTTTCTGGGGGGGAGGGGGGGGTGGGGGGGAAGCAATTTTTTTCCTTTCTTTCTTTCTTCTTTTCCCGTTTCAGTTCTGGTCGGTCAACATTTTTTTTCTTTTCTATGGGGATTTATTTTGTTTTAGGGGGGGGGGGGAGGTTGTTTTGTTGTTGTTGTTGTTGTGGGGTGTTTTGTGGGGAGATTGTAAATTTTGAATTTTTGTTTTGTTTTTTTTTGTTTGTGGTATTGAATATTGAAATTAAAGTTGAAAAAAGTGTAACAGGGGGGGTAATTTGTTGGGGCTCTAGTAATCAGAAAATGGTT
>NW_004797486.1:68680-69706 GCF_000002075.1 Aplysia californica | reverse complement strand
AACGTTATGAATTGTGGAGAGTTGTCATACCATTAATCTTCAAAAGATGTTCAGGGTTCATCAATAACTAAACATATTCCTTCTGCTAGTGGTGTCATTCTTACGCAAAGGAATAAGAATAACTGGTAAAGAAAGAAAAAGAAAGAAAGGAGTTTGGAGCAAGAGATGACGTTCGTGGTATCGAGGGAGAAGAATACGTTGATGGGACCAAAGGCACAACTGACTGAAACAACACCTCTACACGATATACAAGATCGGTGACCCAGGGCAGTGTCATTCGGAGCCGTCAACCAAACAGGGACCCATCTGGTACAACTACAAGCCTTCCCAACGCAACGACTGAGGCACTTAGAAAGAAATAGCGGCCCAGCCCAATGCAGAGAGACCCCAAAATCTCGAAGCGGGGCTAGATGACATGCGACGAACAACAGCTTTGGCACTGAGACTGGGATGTCCATTTAAAGACGAACGAGAAGAAGACGAAAACAACTATTCTCAAGGGATTCCTTTTCTTAGAGAGAACAGAAGCGTCGGAAACATAATTTCCTTCTATTAAGAACATACAATTCTTTCCTTTCTCCATATTGGATAATAAAAGGAAAGGGGGGAGGGTGTATGTGTGTGTATTTGGCTGGACGGGGGAGGGGGGGGGCAAGCATTAATAAGGTTACCACAGACCAACAGATGATAGATCCCAGCTAATGCTGGAATTACACTGCAACAAATGTATGAAGAGATGTATTATTATGGGTAATGTTACTTCTTCTTATTTTTTAAGCTATGACCTGCCTTTTCTTCTGGGTTTTTAAAAAATTACACTTGCATCTCTCCCCAAAGAGTTTCCTTCCGAACAACTTATTTGTGTCCAGAAGCGTCTATTTTTGGGAGCCTGACGTAAGTTACCGGCACGAAGGATAAATACTATACTTTATAAATAATCCGAATACCCAACAATAAAAAATATAATTTCTCACGTTGAGGAGACTCTTGGGGATGATTGGTGTGTCCAAAAATGAGCATTGAGAG
>NW_004797486.1:59532-68362 GCF_000002075.1 Aplysia californica | reverse complement strand
AGAGACAGAGAAACGGAGATAAATTGCGACATGTTGATATTATGCTGCTAACCATGCATATTATTTTGGTATTGCAGGTGGAGAGTCCGGAGTTCGGAATCCACGACGAGTTCTGTACAGAGTTATGGCCCTTCCACACACTCAGACAGGCTTATGGCGTGGCGTTCCTGGTGGGCATGTACCTGGTACCTGGTGGCGCTATTGTTGTCCTCTACACACTCATGGGCTGCAGGCTGTGGGCCAGGGACACTCATCTACACAGACAGGTCAGTTTGTGATTAATTGAAATGGTTTTACGCCTCCTTCAACACAGTTTACATCGACTGCAGGTTTGGGGGTTCGAGCCTCAGCTCGGCCCGGCGTTGTGTTCTTGGGAAAGGCCCTTCACAGGAATTTTCCACTTGGTTTGGTCTTTTTTGGACATGGACGTTAAACACATAGGTCCCTCCTCTTGAATAACCTGATAGTGTTGATAGGGGCGTTATACCTACACCATTTCACCATTTTCGCAGTTTAGATCACACAGGAGACGGGATACTGCGACCATGAATGCTAGAGCCAACCCGTACTGAGCGGGGTAGGATACCACGGACAAATGGAGCTACTCGATTGAATATTATTTGCTTTAGCTGAAGAAGGGGTTTGTCTAGAAAGATTACTTTAAAGATAAATCGTTGGCGTTCAACCTCTGGTTTGTGGCTCAAATGAATCCCCAGTGGTCCTCAAAGCATCGTCGAATACACAAAAATTACTAACAAACGTCTCAACTATCTTATAAATGCACTTTCAATTTTATATTTTAATATTACTGTGTATTTTGTTATTAAAACGTATTCATGTTTCCCAGAGCTCAGTAGGTAATAAATGTTTTAAAAGCAGTCTCCGCCCATAATTCTATCCCATACGAACGTGAAAGTGAAAGGCACTCAGACACAGGCTGTAATGCCCCCCCCCCCCCCACACACACACCCTTAAAAAAAATTAAATCAAATAAAATAGAAAAGAAAAGAAAAGAAAACTAAACTAAACTAAATTACTCAACTGATATAGAAATAAAAGAAAAAAATGCCACACAAAACAACCATTCAGCCTAGGTTGGCCCTGACTTTCAGAGTTGATTGAGTTCGCTTCCTAATAATGATTGCAATCTGTTGAATTTGCAGGCACACACCTTTAAGGGGTCTTGGAAGATTTGTCAAAAACTTTTATATCTTTAGAAATGTTCGCCTTCTTTAAATAATATTATGTCTTAGATCGTAGTTATTTTAATTGATCTTAATTTCGTCTTGAAAGATTTTGTCAAGAACATATTTTTAAAAACCCAGCAATTTAGCCTCCTGTATTCTCTGGCACTTTCTACTGTCATGGTATTTGAGATTGATCTAAATTGTGTCATGGAGTGAGGGGGTGATATTTAACTCCCCTTCCCACACCAACCCCCCTTCCCTTCCCCAAAAAATATTCTGAAAAAAAATTGTTCAGAGCACATTTAATTTGAAAGATATTTGGGGGGGCTATACAACAAAACCCCCAGTGCAGTCCTCGGCCAGGTGAACGTAGGGGAATGGTTCCACATTACCGTCGGTGCATGCCCAGGTTGCTTGCTGTCACCTACCCTGTTCAACGTCTTCCTTGAACAAAAATCATAACTTATGCCCTTGAAAATCATACGCGCACAGTCAGCATCGGTTGATGAATAGTTACTATCCTCAGGTTCATCGATGACATAGGAAAGGAAGAAGAACTTGCAAGACTGGTGAAACGACTGGATCAAACATCAACTAGATATGGCATAGAAATTAATGCCGAGAAAACGAAGTTGATGAGAAATAGTGACGAACTAATTAAAACCAAAATAACAGTCAATTGTCAACAGCTTGAAACAGTCGACCAGTTCAAGTACCTTTGTGCTATCCAAGCCAGACTGAAGTCCATGCACGAACTGCACAAACAACATGGGGCGCTTACAAAACTAAGACCAATATGAAAAGACATAAATATCTCAGTCAATTCCAAAATCAGCCTGCAAAATGCCCTCGTCATCTCCATCTTTCTGTATACTTGTGAATCATTGACCTTCACGGCAGAGCTGCAGAGGAAGAACCAAGCAGCCGAAATGAGATGCTTCAGACGACTCTTTAGCATCTCATACAATGACCACGTCACAAATGAAGAAATTGCAGTAGAGTGAAACAACACATGAGCCACTATTTAGACTTGCTGTCTACTGTGAAGCAAAGAAAACTGAATTGGTGTGGTCATGTAACAAGATCGTGTGGCCTATCCAGTACCATTCTTCAGGGAACTGTGCAGGGGAGGAGAAAGAGAAATAAAAGGGGGAAATAATAGAGGTTTAACGACTCTATCAACACTATTAGGTCATTTAAGAGACGGGACCTCCGAGTCAAACGTCCATCTCCGAAAGGACCGAGCCAAGTGGGAAATTCGTGTAAAGTGCCTTTCCCTAGACGGTCAGAGATAGTATAAGAACGTATAGGCCTTTCCCAATGACACAGCGTCGGACCGAGCTGAGGCTCGAACCCCCGAACCCGCAATCTCACGATTACGAGTCAGGTAGCCTAACCACTAGGCCACCGACCACCGACGCCGGAGAAAGAGAAGAAAGCAAAGAAAGAGGTGGACCGAAAACAATCCTGACCGGACAGGGAAATCCTTCGCCCGAACTCTGGCGCTCGCTAAAAACCGTGAAAAGTGAAGGCAGCTGACGAGGATCTCTATCACACAGTGTCCATACGATCCCCGTTGATTATGGGATCATTAAGCAGTAAGCAGTAACTTAATATACCGTCGGTCGCCCGATAAAACCGTAATTTCCACAAATTTTCGAAAATCGTTTTTTTGCATATTTTGATAGTGCTCGGTGAGATACATGTCCCTGTAAAACTATTTTTCAGTTATCTCACCTCAAACGTGTTATCTGACGTAAGAAGAAAATCGTGAATAAACACCGTGCCCCAAAAGTCGCCTGATGAAACCGTGAATCCCACACCTGTGTGGAATTCACGACCTCATCAGTCGGTTTATGACTCGAGGGGCTGACCGTTGGCGCCGTGAACGCCTCTTTAGGTCATTGAAATATGGGCGACTGCGTTGTGCAAACACAATGGTCGGTCAGTATTAAAGGTGTACATAGGCTGTAGATTATAATTTAAACGACGTCGACAGCATGCGTTTGGCGTGAAAAGTCCCTGTCACATGATTAAAATGTTTGTTTCATAGATGCAGCACTAGTACTGTTCCACAATTTTTTAAAATTCGAATTTTTGATGCGTGTGCCCTTTGAGTAGTAGTTTACACAATTTTGATCTTGTTCGTTTGCAAAAAGATGACGTTGTAAAGTACAGGTTACAAGTATTTTTCCGCGTTGATTCACAAACTTAACTTGTTTGACATTGAAAGCTCGCTGATTTGACATCAGAATTACCTAACGAGAAAAGGAATGTTACGAAGCCGAGCAATGTGAACCACTTTGGACATCAAAGAAAGCTACAGAACATCCAGCATGGAAATAGTAGAACCAGATCTCAATGAACAGAACAAAAGTTGTTTCTTTTTTAGACCTCGGAGAGAGAGCGAGCGGCCAGCAATGAGCAGTACAATTCAAGAGATAGGACTATTAAAAAATAATGAACTGAAACACAGATATGATTGCTAAACAAAATCAACTGAACTACTCACTATTGAAAGACAAAGGCAGAACAACTGTCTTTGTCTTTGTTTGGACTTGAGGAGAGAGAAAGACCTGTGTGAACGGGCTTCTCAACACGAAAGAGTACTGCAAAGGCGACACACCCAGACGAAAAACGCACATTAGGGTTTATTATCTGAAACAGAACAACTAGAAGATCAACATTTGCAGGAGTGTGTTGATATCTTTCACCGAACATGCCCATTGAAAAATGGTCTAGAAGAGCCCATGCCGGTTTCATCATCACTTGTCTCACCCTCTAAGGACAATAAATACTTTCCGATGTTCCCTCCCTGGGCTAGCTTCTTCATATCTTTCAAATGTCTATCCACTTTTGTCTTCATAATTCTCTTCGACTTTTCTACAGGTTCCATATTGACTTCTTCTTGTTCTTTTAACCTGTCGATTTCAAGTTAACACTTTCATTGTTATGGGGCTACTTGATTTCCTGATGGTATGCTTAATCCAATCCATCTCCTCCCCTTTCTTCTGTATTGATCTCCTTAAATTACTTCCCCGTTGGCGACTGGCTATCCTTCTGATCCTAGGTAACTTTCTAGGGCACTTGTTGATGACAACCTGGATCCTCCAGCACTTTGTAAAGAGTGCATTAGAAGAGTCCCAACCAGCTCTAGCCTCAAATAACCCACAAGGGGCCAGCAAACCAAAGAGTTTCTGTTCAAATCTCTGCGGACATGTTTCGAAAGGTATTCTCCAATTATTGCCAGCAAAGCTGTGGAAAACTTTTTCTTGATCCTTGACTTTGTAATCTGTCGGAGCCTCATCGGTTTTGCGAAACAGCAGGTCAGAGACAATCTGCCTTGTGTGTCAGAATACTCAAATATGTGCTAGATGGAAAGAAAATGTCGATATATAAGCCAAAAAAGATCGATATGAATTGTACGTGAGTTTTGAGTCTCACAACGTCAGCCAGACTAAGTGGGAATCTCACATGTGAGAAAAGAAAAGGACAAAGAAAGAGTACCACATGGATAAAAATCTTTGCTCTTTGGCCAAGAAGACCTTGTCAAGATTCGCATGAATCTTCAGGGTGCACTTTTGGCATTTTCTGTCAATTCCACCAGCTATTGTTTCTTAAGCATGCTCAAAATCCTCAATGTGACCTCGCATGATGCCATCTATCACTTGAGACACAAGGCAAAAGGTGGTTTGACTGCGAATGAATCCATACGTCGCTCGATGGACTTTTTTTCAACGTGCACACATGCATAGAAGGTTGTAATAATATTTACAGTCACAAGTGTGTGTAGGTGTGTGCATCAGCACAACATTTAAGCTTTTTCTAATGCCATGAGTGCTTTTTTCCCACAAAGGCAAACACCGAAATTGAACACAAAATCTTATTAGAAGCCACACTCATCAAATGGAAATGGGTAGTATGCGCAGTATCATTGAGCGGCGACTTAGAATAAAACCCACACAAATATACAGCCCACTAGATTGTGTTGCCCTTTTCAGAAGTGCAAAAAAAAAATAATTATATCGAGGCAAGACTCTACAATGTGAAATTTGTGGATCACATTTTTGTCATGATTTTGCCAAAATCGCAGTCCATAGCTATGCATAAGAAGAAATTATTTACAAACTGACGATGAGTCTTTGAAAGTCCAGAAACAAGGTAAAATTAACAAACAGTTCCCCACCACTTTATCAATCTCCTTTAAAAATCGCAAAGAATAAATTTCAGGATTTGATATACAAAAAGAGGAAGATAGTGAGAGTGGTCATTTACAGGGTATATAAGGTTGATGCAAATCAAATTTCCAACCCATCCAATCCCCCCCCCCCATCCTAAACACCCCACGGAGAAAACGTCACACACACACACACACACACACACACACACACACACACACACACACACACACACACACACACACACACACACACATACATTAATTTGGAGAAAAAAAGAAAGAAAGAGAGACAGAGCGAATAAAGTTGTATGATTTCATAAATTTCATACAATAAACTTTACTTTCATACTCTGTTTTTAAATTGGGTTTTTTAAATATTTTTAAAATAACAGTATTGCATGTTTTTAAGTATTTGAAAAGTACCAGGGCTTCTAACAAGAGAAAACACACTACTGATGAAATCGTGAATTCCACACCTGTGTGGAATTCACGACCGCATCGGGCGAGATTCGAAAATGAAAATCGTGAATCCCACACTTTTTTGAAAAGATGACCATTAACGGCAAAAAATGTACTTTAGTATCATTTCTTAAAGGTACTGGGATATATTCATCCATTAAGTTTATGTCTTGAACGCCAAATGACGGAGAAAATCAGTTTTTTCCCCTCTCCTGTAAAATTTGTTTCGTGTGGAATTCACGATTTCATCAGGCGACCGACGATATGATTCCTTTTTTGTATGTGTCTATATTATGTCAAAATAGCGTAAAGCATTATTTCTTCCATCAATAACACTCTGTTATAATTCTCCAAATCCCCCCCCCCCCCTTTGCATCCAGAACTCGATCCGGAACCAGGACGATGTGCTGGTGGCACGACGGCGCCTGGCCCTGATGATGATCATCGTGTCCGTGCTGTTCACCGCCTGCTGGCTGCCCTACTACATCTTCAACATCTGCTTCGACTTCGAGGCGGACTCCTCTGGCCAGCTCATCACGCTCTACCCGTTCACGCTTCTGCTGGGGCACTCCAATAGTGCGCAGGTAGTCCTCCCCGCCCCCCTCTCTCTCTCTCTCTCTCTCTCTGTCTCTCTTTCTGTCTCTCTCATCTCTCTCTCTCTCTCTTTCTGTCTGTCTGTCTGTCTGTCTGTCTCTCTCTCTCTCTCTCTCTCTCTCTCTCTCTCTCTCTCTCTCTCTCTCTCTGTGTGAGTGTGTGTGTATGTGTGTGTGTGTGTGTGTGTGTGTGTGTGTGTGTGTGTGTGTGTCTGTGTCTGTGTCTGTGTCTGTGTGCCAGTGCCACACGCTCCTCAATGGCATGACAAGTTTAAAGTCTCTGGGATTTCTTGTGCCTTTTAAGACGTGTCTGTTTTTGTTTTTTTATCCGTTTGTTACATTTCATTCATTCATTCATTTATTCATTAATTCACTCATTCATTCATTCACGGTCATTTATTTATTTATTTATTTATTTATTTATTTATTTAAATTGTGTCTATGTATTATACTTTTTTTAGAGGGGGGATTCATTCATTCATTCATTCATTCATTCATTCATTCATTCATTCATTCATTCATTCATTCATTCATTCATTCATTCATTCATTCACGGTCATCTATTTATTAATGTATTAATAATGTATTTATATATTTAAATTGTGTCTATGTATTATACTTTTTTTTTAGAGGGGGGAGTCTATTCATGGTCTTCTTATAATCAGGGAAAATTTGGTTTGTTGTCATATGGCTGTTTAAGTCTTAGTTTAATTTTTCTTCCCAATTACCCCAACCTGGTTATGATCCAATCCAAAAATTAATATGATTTTTGTTATGTGTTGTTTTAAAAAGAAACATGCTTAAAACATCTGATTATCTGCTTTATATCTCGTCACACCCAACACCTTCACTCTGTGTTGAACGCTTTATTGAGCCACGATTCATTCACACATAGTAAAAAAAAAAATGTTAACACCTACGTGAAGACGGTGCTGGCGTATGTTACTTTGGGAAACTGTCATGTGGGATTCGAGCTGTTTTTTCAACAACAAAAATATCATCTTGCATTAATAATGTTTTCCTCCGGGGGTGTTTTAGATTATTCTCTGCGGTATTCAAATAAAGAAGTTATTCGATGATGTTTGTTTATTGAGACGGGAGGGGGTGGGGATGGGGGTTATGCAAATGGAAACGGCATTTTTATAAGGTTTATTTCCAGTGGAGTACATTTAAAGGAAAGCAAATGCATGTAGGCTAACCTACAACCCTAAACAGGAATCTAAAATTACTAGTGAATCGACGTTGTTACGAGGAACAGGGCTGCGTATATGACTTCCCTATTTAGGATGTATGAACAAAGAACAATCTATAGTTGGTTCACTTTCCTCCGATTGCAATTATATCACGATAAAAGGAAATCATTCTGTTTAATTAATCTTCTCAGATCTTTGCATTCAGAAGTTGGATGAACAACAGAATCTAAAAGCCTATTAGAAAGGTCACAGCCAACTAACGTTCCGACACATATTTTTTTAAATATAAGCCTAAATCGGGTCCCAAAAAATAATACTGGATCAACAAGATAGACCTAAAATATTCAAAAGTTGACATATTTTCTTCAACACTACACTTAAATGTTCACCTGAGAAACACGACTCAACAGACGGAATGAGTAATTTTAGAGACTCACGTGGGGCACGTGGAGATGCCTAGACAGTGAGTGGATGAAATCTACAAGCTTAGACTGAATGGTGAGGGCAGGGTGGTGTCACTGTCTCAAAATTAGCAATTTGTAGGCAAGACTACTGAAAGTAATTTCTTTTAGTGATCCTGTGTTAGATGGTTCTAGTGTAGAGCCAAACGAGAAAAAAAATGTAATGTCTGTTTTTACGTAGCTTTTTTTAGAGCATCCGAGCAAAGGAATGAATGGAAAACCATGATCGCCGATGTCTGTCGCAGATCTGACACTGGATGATGAATGTCTGTTACCGGGTCAAGATTTTTGCAGAAAAAAAATAATTCTTGTTTGCTTTTCTTGCCTGCACAATTGTCATGCAAAGTCTCGTAGGCATAGGTAAATTCATAAATGAGCTGGATAATAATATTTTTAACGCGGACAGACAAGGTGAACGAAGCCTTTACTGCAAAGCGTGAGCTTGTGGCAGGGGAAACAACTTTAGATAAAGAGAACCCGTCGTAAAGTGCTCGATTGACTCCCTTAGATTGCAATTTTCCAATGTCGTCATTATGTTTGCATTGTCAGAGAAGGGTAACCAATCTCTTATCACCAATTATTATTTTGATAATTTTGTAAGGTTAGCTCAGATGGTTTTTCTGTTCTCGCACACAATTTATGGTCATTTTCCCCCTTCTTTCCTTTCTTGGTGATCAAAGTTAAAGAATCATTGTCTTGCTCGTTCTGGTTCCTCGAATCCCGTGCGTGTGTTGATTTGTGGGTATGTGTGTGTGTG
>NW_004797486.1:56936-59432 GCF_000002075.1 Aplysia californica | reverse complement strand
CTGGGTTTGTCTCTTTTTTGAGCCACAATTCATTCACACATAGTCCAAAAAAATATGTTAACACCTACGTGAAGACGGTGCTGGCGTATCGGCGCATACTACTGAAAGAGGTTATACAGGCCCAAGCGGGACAATATTACAATTCACAAAGATACAGCATGTTACTTTGGGAAACTGTCATGTGGGATTCGAGCTGTTTTTCCAACAAAAAAAATATCATCTTGCATTAATAATGTTTTCCTCCGGGGGTGTTTTAGATTATTCTCTGCGGTATTCAAATAAAGAAGTTATTCGATGATGTTTGTTTATTGAGACGGGAGGGGGTGGGGATGGGGGTTATGCAAATGGAAACGGCATTTTTATAAGGTTTATTTCCAGTGGAGTATATTTAAAGGAAAGCAAATGCATGTAGGCCGAGGCTACCAAAATAAATCTTCAGTTCCGGTATCCTCGATGTAGGCTAACCTTCAACCTCTAACATGAATCTAAAAGTACTAGTGAATCGACGTTGTCACGAGGAACAGGACTGCGTATATGATACTGTAAGACTTCCTAATTTAGGATGTATGAACAAAGAACAATCTATAGTTGGTTCACTTTCCTCCGATTGCAATTAAATCACGATAAAAGGAAATCATTCTGTTTAATTAATCTTCTCAGATCTTTGCATTCAGAAGTTGGATGAACAACAGAATCTAAAAGCCTATTAGAAAGGTAACATCCAACTAACGTTCCGACACATTAAAAAAAAAATATAAGCCTAAATCGGGTCCAAAAAATAATACTGGATCAACAAGATAGACCTAAAATATTCAAAAGTTGACATATTTTCTTCAACACTACACTTAAATGTTCACCTGAGAAACACGACTCAAGAGACGGGATGAGTTTATTTTAGAGACTCACGTGGGGCACGTGAAGATTATGTCTAGACAGTGATGGTATGAAATCTTCAAGCTTACTCTGCAATTTGGGGGCAGGTTGGTGTCGCTGTCTCAAAATTAGCAATTTGTAGGCAAGATTACTGAAAGTAATTTCTTTTAGTGATCCTGTGTTAGATGGTTCTAGTGTAGGGCCAAACGAGAAAAAGGTTTTTTTAATGTCTGTTACCAGGTCAGGATTTTTGCAGAAAAAAAATAATTCTTGTTTGCTTTTCTTGCCTGCACAATTGTCATGCAAAGTCTCGTAGGCATAGGTAAATTCATAAATGAGCTGGATAATAATATTTTTAACGCGCACAGACAAGGTGAACGAAGCCTTTACTGCAAAGCGTGAGCTTGTGGCAGGGGAAACAACTTTAGATAAAGAGAACCTGTCGTAAAGTGCTCGATTGACTCCCTTAGATTGCAATTTTCCAATGTCGTCATTATGTTTGCATTGTCAGAGAAGGGTAACCAATCTCTTATCACCAATTATTATTTTGATAATTTTGTAAGGTTAGCTCAGATGGTTTTTCTGTTCTCGCACACAATTTATGGTCATTTTCCCCCTTCTTTCCTTTCTTGGTGATCAAAGTTAAAGAATCATTGTCTTGCTCGTTCTGGTTCCTCGAATCCCGTGCGTGTGTTGATTTGTGGGTATGTGTGTGTGTGTGTGTGTGTGTGTGTGTGTGTGTGTGTGTGTGTGTGTGTGTGTGTGTGTGTGTGTGAGTGTTTGACTATATTCCTCCATCCATTCTTGTATTGTCTACAACTTGCAAATGAGAGCTTTTAACAACTATTAGCAGTTATGGAGTGGAAAAAGTGTGGAAGTTGGATTCATTTTTGGGTGGAGGTGGGGGGGGGGCGGTAGGCAGAATAACCCCCCCCCCCCCCACACACACACACACACACACACAAGTATGTCCTATATATAGAGGCAAAAGAGAAATGTTTTTGCCTGCGCTGTAAGAGAATTGTCACTACTTGTAAATTGAAAAAAATAATGAATATGTTCAGTTATCATTGCTGGGGGCTATTTCTGAGCTTTCTCTAATGAATACTCCTACAATTTTCCTTGAGCATGCAGGTGGACGCACGGTGTTCAATTTTTATAGAATTAACATCTTTGATTAATAACCGCAAACGCCTGAGAGCCTGAAATAGAGTCTCTCCTGGGAGGAGGGGATGGTAAATTGGAATAAATCAGCCTACTAAAGGAAGTAAGAATATAGCAACGTGGATGGTCCACAAGAGAGACTAGACTGTGTGAAAAATGTTCCAACTTTAATCTAGTATGCTTATTTATTATCATGAACATTGTCTGTTTCAGAATCCGGTCCTCTACTGCTTCATGCACAAAAGCTTCCGAGCATTTATTTTAAGGCTGATCAAGTGCCAATGCCGCACTGTACGCCGGATGAAGAGAGGCACTGTAAGTGGTTGTCTTTCGTTCTCGTTTGTAATTAAAAAAGATATATTATATATATATATATATATAGATATATATATATATATATATATATATATATATATATATATATATATATATATATATATATATATATATCTTTAGGTT
>NW_004797486.1:52772-56836 GCF_000002075.1 Aplysia californica | reverse complement strand
TTTTTTCTTTTAGGTTACAGGCCTACAATACACTATATATTTATATAGCGATAAATTTATCACAAACTTTGTTATCTCCAAATTAGATTATATAGAAGACTAGTTGTTGTTTTTTAATAGTCTGGTTATGATCCTTTTTCAAAATTATTTAATTAACTTTGAGTATTACCTTAGCTGATCTTTGTCTTATAGTATTGGATATTGGAAAAGCTTTAGGTTATTTTCAGTCTTGACCAATTTTAATCTAAGATTATTATTAGGTCCATCTAATAGTTGAACCCTTGGGTTATCCTAAGAAAAAATCGGTAATGATTTAAAAGTATACTCCAAATAAGCGTCGTTACTAATAAGATGTGAAACTGAGCACCTGCATAGATCAACGTAGCTTCTGATGTGCCTAAATTTGGTATAGAGAGAATGATTTTTTGTAGAGGTTCTCTCCACCACCTCCCCCCTTCCCCTTTCCATCCCCCCAACCTATTTTCTAAAAGTGCACAACGTTGATTTCTTATAAATAGCAGTGCGCCCTTCACATTTCCAGCAACTGTGCCTCATGGGAACTACTCACCAAATTCATTTGATCTGTACAAGAAATAATTATCCACGCACAAAATGCAGTTATATATTGTTATTTATCTCGTTTCTATATTCACTAAACGATCTCCGTTTTCAAAGAGCTTACCCCTATTTTCACTTTACTTTTCCTACAAAATTCTAGCTAGATTGGCTGCACCCTATGCTCCGATGCTGATCTGTTTGAAGACAGCCTTTGCATCCGCTACTAAATACAGTCGTTAATCCAAATGTACGATCTCGATTTATTGCAAGCATATGCCAGGGCTTTAGTTCGTAAAAGTGTTTTAGCGTTCAAAATAAATTTGAACGCCAAATTTGAATGTTACGAATACAAAAAGACCCCCAACATTCTTCTCCTTTTGCAAGATCGTTTGTCAAGAGGTGTGTTGCAACAAATTGTTTATAACATGTAAGCGTAAGACGTGGCTCAAACCCCTCATTTATGTTCTTTTATTATCTCCCCCCCCCCCCCACCCTTTCTCAAACCCGACCTGAACAGATGTCTCGGACAGACAGCAGAGAGGGCTCCCTTCGGCACACGTCCTACAAGATGATCGGTCGTGGGAGCAGCCTAAAAACGCCTGTGGTCAAACAAGCTAATGTCATCAAATGTGCCAACGAAACGACGGCCATCTTAGGGGGGTCTGCCATTGACAACGTGTAGATTTGTTACCTTGTCGGTTTTGTCACTGACCCTTTTGCCTTTGCTACTGAAAATGAAATTGTCCGAGTACGTATTATGTTGGGGGTTTTTTTCTAATAGACGTATGTTTAAGCTCGTTTCAGTTAAACAAGTTATTTTCGAACAATAGATTTCATATAAACTTTGTAATACTGACAGAATATAATACTCATCGAAACTTGCATGAATGAATGAATGAATGAATGAATGAATGAGTGAATGAATGAATGAATGAATGAATGAATGAACGAATGGGCTGAGAGAAAGGAAGATGAGGACCTTTTATTTTGTTACTATACGAGGGTGGTTCAATAAGTTATGGAAGATGTGAAGTGTCTCAACAACTTATAACGCTATGGGCCAGAAATGTTCAGTCTCTGGAAATATTCTGGACTCTGTTTGCAGGATTTCAGCACCCATAGTCACTGTAAGTAGGCACATTGCTTTTTTAGCTTCCGGTGTGCTTCGCAACTCTAAATTTACAGCTCTCGTTAAGTCCAAAACATGTTTAAACGTTCACCCAGTAAGCGTATCTTTTTGGAACGGCAAAGACTAGAAGTCACAGACAGCTGAGCCGGGACTGTAGCCTAGATGGGACAAAACTTCGATCCCTTACTCTTGTATGCACAGAGTTGTGGCCCTTACTTTGTAAAAAGTTGCATGATCGCGAAGAAACATTCTGAAAGAGAATCCAATCTTTGGGCTCTGCTCACCAATGGCACAACTGGGGCAGTATATTTTACGCATAGTAAGGAGTCATAATGGTATTTTTCACATGATATCAAGCACAAGCGGACCACTGCAATTGAGAAAGATAGTAAAAAGCCTCTATCTGCTTTGAAATCCTAGACGAGAACGACAGACCTGTCTCCTTTTTCATCTATCCATATGCAGTGCAGCCGTTTTGATTTATTTCCGGAAATTATAATCTATGCTTCGCCTCCCATGACAATGTTTGTAAGTCGCTTAGGCCCACAGATTTATATTGAGCAATTTTGTAGCACATGTTACTCTCTTTCTCTCTTTTAAGTTCCGCAGTTAGTAAATGAAGTATCCAAAGAGCACACGCTATTTTTTTCATACAAAGTTCTCCGCGAACAGTATTTTGCAAAAACCAAATTAAAGTCCAGATAAGTCAATACGTTCTTGTACAGAGGTATTGTGGATCTTGCGAATTCTGATGCTAGATGACATCAGCGGTTTTTTCGTTTGCCTAGGAATTAAGGTGGCCAGAACGTGGGTCGCCAAAAACAGTGCCTCTCCCTTCACTCAATCCTCTAACCCGTTGATAAAAGTCTCATAAAACAAGCAGATTCTCAACAAACACTGCAAAATTTCAGAAATTAGTCTCTACTACTAGGAAAATAGCAAAGTGCGTGAAGATGTTAAACTGATGTTTTATTTTGAGAATTTTACCTTTTTTTCTTTCTGATTACAAACCATCATACTATTTTTGTGGCGTCATGAAAAAAATCAAGAGTGGCGTCACATGAAACTCCTACAGTTGGCTCGAGATTAATTTTGTTTATTTTTTTAAGACTAAAATCAATGTCTTATCCGTTGAATGGAAACTTCCATTACTTTCTGATCCACCCTCCAACAGTTTAAATCGCCACCTAGTATCTAGATAGACAGAAAAGAAAACATGACAGAATGTCGTGCAGGGGTAAATGATACGTTCAGAAACATAATGACGACATTTCGAGCTTTTGTTTGACAAAGGTTCATTTCTAGTTGTATGACGTTGACTTCAAGGCTTATTAAACGTTTAAAAAATATTCGAGAATTCATAACCAAGCAAAGAATATTGGCACTGTTAATCAGGGTGCCTATTTATTGTTTTATATTAACGAAACCCGTGGAATAGCTCATATTTTGCCCTTCCCGGTTTTGGTCAAAAAACGGTTACTCGTGCTCTTCATTTAATGACGGCGGAACTTGTAAAGTTCATAGACAGGGGCTGTTCTTTGTACATGTAGACATTTATATTTTAGTTTTCGAAGACTTTATTGTCATAAAAAGCCTTGAATAATGTACTGCAGTGAATAAAAATGATAATGATAATAATATGAACAAATTATTATTTTCTACGTCACCGTCGTAGGCGCAAGATATAATATGTCATTATTTATAGTCTAAACATTATTTTTAGTTCTTTTCAGTCCACAGGAACGTTTTATTCTAAGATTTCATTGACTGGTCAGCTGTTGAAGATCTAAATATTTCTGTAATTATGTAGCAAAAGCAGCAGTGATATCAGTACCGGAGAAATATATGCTCTCATAGGAGCAGGTCCAAGGGTTTGTTCGTTTTCTGAATACGCACTAAAATAGCAGACCTAACAGGGTTTGTGCTGAAGCAATTTTGAGCGGGTTACACTTTGGAAACCTCTTGGAACAAAGTCATAAAATTCTTTGTCATAATGAGAAAGATATGTAAACCCTAGAGTGCCATACGGTTGAGAAAACACATTGAAACTGATTTTCGTCATTTAGAAAAGATACATTGTTTTCAGTGTCAGTTATGCTGCTGTTTCTAGCATTACCATGGTCAACAGCAGGGAGTTGGGTCGACTTTACAACAGAGTCCATGGCTTGTTATATTGTTGCTATTGTTGCTGTTCGTGCGATGTTCTTGATGTTCATGATTCTATAGTTGTTATGGCTGCAGTACGCTGAATGTGCTCCTTGCTTAAGACCTAGTGGGCAATGTTACATAAATTATGCGGTTGGTGCTATTATGCTGAAATCACTAATGGGCTGTACATAGCAGAACGTCTTCCCTTGCTGAAGTTCTTTCACATTCT
>NW_004797486.1:49969-51340 GCF_000002075.1 Aplysia californica | reverse complement strand
TTATTTTATAAATATTTTTTTTCAATTTTCATTCTGTATATTTTTGTAGATAAGATTTCATTTAATTTGTTGTTCCTTTTTTGAAAAGTGGGAAGGGTTACGAGATGAATGACTCTATAAATAAATAGATGAATAGATGAGGGGCAGGAGGACAAGTGGGTGGATGGTTTGAGTCTGGCGCGTGGATGTATTACTGGATAATGGGAGTGTGGTTGGAAGTTAACTGAATTGATGGATAAATCGAAGATAAGATAGAATAACAATGCTGTGTTTGGATGCACGTTTCCTTCTCGCCTCAGTGGGTGAATGGCGGGTGCTCCGATGTGGTCTGCTCCTATTTTTCCTATCAAATATCTATCCTCCTTATCTTTACTTTTTATGTATGTTACTCTCTTGCAACACCTATAGACTTTTCTGTACTTATTTGACCTAATAGTGTTGCAAGTGCCGTAAAACTCTTACTAAATCTAACACTTCACACCTTAACCTCAGTGTGCTGCTTGTTATTGATCTGTGCTTTACCTCGCCCAATATTTTGTGCAATAATATATTATTATCATTTGTTTGTCTTTTCAAGGCGGAAATGTATAATATGTAAGCACTAATTTTACTTACCCAAACCTCTTCGCAATAACATGTGCATTGTATTCTTTGATACAGATATATTGTATTTAAGATCATCAACTAATCATTATTTGTTAGATTGACAATGCTAATTTTCGTGTGCCATGTTACAAGATGTAAGATGTATGTAGCGCATAGCTATTGAAACTGCCCCAAATCCACGAACAATACCGTTGACATTTTTGGTATGTCATAAAGGCGTCTGTCATGGTTTTTTTAATAAACAAAGAATTATTAAGTAAAACAAAGACTGTCTGGAGTTGTTTTTTAAAGGCGTTTTTACGTACCCATCAGGCCAACCCAGGTTGAGAGGGATGCAACACCCCAGCAGAGAGACCGAGATACTCAATAAAAATTTATCTTCACTCGTGAATCGAGCTCGGTTCTCCTATGTACAACAGCGAAGTGCCTAACCGCAACACCACAGACGCTGGTCTGTTAGAAGATAAAAATCAGCCTAGTTTACGAGGCAACTTTAAAAAGAGCTTCTTTTTTCTGTTATATAGGTCAGCGTTTCTGGTTCTACGAAAGTAATTTATTGACTTTACAGTCTCTATATTTCTCACTAACATAACATTCTGTGAGGCGTCGTGGTGAATTCAGGCGGACGTCCAAATTATGTAATCAAAGAAACCGGCACGTTGTCAGTCCACTGGGCAATTTGTATCAAATTTCAGTTTTTGGCTCAATATCTTTTATGTCCATTTAAAAACATTTCTGTGTGGATTTTACTGGGGGGGGGGGGGG
>NW_004797486.1:48725-49869 GCF_000002075.1 Aplysia californica | reverse complement strand
GGGGGGGGGGGGGGATTAAAAGCACAGCAAAATATGTACACTTTCAGTTTCCAAGTACTCTCAAGCTATGAAAATCATCAACTTTGGTGACCATTTTCTCGCGACCCCCAACTTCTTCTATTGCAAATAAGTTGACTTCTGTGTAAGATAAATGTGAATTTTTTCAAGGAGAGATAGACAAATGAACAAGCTTTAAGATAATACCAATAACTCCACATGCCTAACAGTTGACGAGCGCTGATTCCACAGCGTCCTGCCACAATTATGTGACCATTGCGTTTTGTTACTTAATACAGGATGCCCATTGCGGATGAGATCGGGTCGGGTCGGGTCGGGTCGGGTTGGGTCGATCGACTGACTCGTCGCCTGATACGAGGTGCCCATTAGGGGATCGGGTCGGGTCGGGGTGGTTTGCTAGCCAGATTGAGGGCGCGCCCGACTCGTCGCCTATAAAACAAACGCATTTCTTTTCAGGCGACGAGTGGAGCGATCGCCCCTGACCCAACCTGATCCCATCCGCAATGGCACCCCGTATGAAGTTTTGTACATGCCTACACAAACATGTCAATGTTTTCTATTCAATATAACAACTGTTGATCCCAATGCACTTTTCCATCAGATAGGCTAAAGTCAGCGGTCAAACGCAGTGACCATGTCCACTTCGGTAAGAGTCCTTTATATTTCTTTCTCGTCTTCAAAACGCTGCCCCCTTAGTCAATATTTGAGTTTGGGTAAGAAATGAAAGTCTAAAGGAATAAAGGGGCATTTTTTTCGTTGAAGATTCATAACAGGTAGCGAAACAAGGATGCATTAAAGGGATCAACGTCTGAAAAGACAGTGAGCAGTATGGAGAAACCCAGGATCATCACGACCCCAGAAAGCTCGAAGCAAGGGAGTAGCTTTGAAGGTGATGCACAATATGTTTTTGGATAACAAACCCAAAATCAAACCAAAACGACAGAAAGATGTGTGAAAACAAAATTTTCACAACAGCCCCAAAATCTTTCTCCCCTCTCCCCTATTTTTTCATCTTAATAATATAATCTCTCTGTCTCTGTCTGTCTGTCTGTCTGTCTGTCCGTCTGTCTCTCTCTCTCTCCCTCTCTCTGTCTCTCTGTCTCTCTCTTTCTTTCTCTCTCTCTCT
>NW_004797486.1:45460-47332 GCF_000002075.1 Aplysia californica | reverse complement strand
CTCTCTCTCTCTCTCTCTCTCTCTATCTCTCGTTTTCCCCTTCCTATCGCTCCTAAATTCGTTCCACACTACCCTCCCCCTCTCAGACGAGGAAGTCCTTTCGCCTAGTTCCTCCCAAATCCACCATCAATCTCTCTCTCCCCCGAAGACTCTCCCTAAATCAATGCAGTAAGGGACAGAACTCGTCAAAGACGACCAGGGAACAAGCAATCTCTCTAATTCGAACAGACAACTCTGTTGGGATAATTTCACAACCATTAAAGTCCGCTTGTATTGATTTACTTCCCCTTGGGAGAGCGAACGGAAGCTCCGGCCATTAACGTGAGCACTCGATAAACCGCTCATTGTTCCCGGGACGATAATCCTGAAGTTTGACCACGCCTACTTAATGAAGATGGGGGCCGCTGGAGAGATGACCAGTGGTCAAGAGTGGCATGTGCGTGCACCTAAACATTCCAGACAGGGGCGCGAAAGAGACTGTTGTTAAAAATGAGACGGGGTTTATGGCTGTCGCATCGAAGGTTATTGTCTCCTCTCAGGAGTCTTTAATCTGAGACGATGATCTTGACCTTGTTAAATCAAGGGCAGGTCTCCTTCTGAGCACAGATAGATAGGATCCAAACTAATTACAGAAACCTGATATCATACAAGTTGCAAAGAATATTTATATTTAATTTTTTAAAGAAATATACGGCATGCAGTCGTAACCTATCATTTTTGGCCACTGCTTAAATGTACGCAGTATATACGAGTACATGTACAGTCGAACCTGTGTAAGACGGCCACCAATCAATTTTCTAGGAGGAAAGTTGTCGTTTAAGTCAGGTGGCCGTCTTAGGCTGGACTGGCTGTTGTTGTTGGGTTGGGGATTTTTTTTTCAAACATTCCCTTCTGAGTCCCCAACTGGGGTTACTTGCATGCTCAGGACTTGGGTTACATTTCTATGTTGATGCCATCATCAACAACTGGATTTATTTGAATGTGTTAAACATTTATTTCGTTTACACAGAGAGACGAAGTCTTGCGACTGTTGTAAAGACTAGTCGGGCGGAAACCGCCCCGACCAGACCCGATACCCCAATGGACACCCCGTACCGCGCATTGCAGTTTGAGTCCGAATAGCCACTGGAGGCTATTTGTTGCAAAAAGTGTAACATTCTACAGAGTGTATCAAATGAGGAAGACAGTGTGCTAGGGTAAAACAAAACGAAAAAGTCAGATAAGGAAGAGAGAGTATAAAAACAAACAAACCCTAAAAACAAATGGGTATCCACCACTTGGAAAACGAGCGACGCTCCTATCGCAAGTTCATGTTCACGTTTATTGTTCAAGATTGGGTAAACAGTGACGGGTCACCTCGCTTACGATTTGTGAGAGTTTTGGGCGGGGCCTGTGGGTTAAGACGAACCACACACTTCCCTGACCAACAGCTGAAAAACTATTGTTACTGGGTGGTCAACTTGGGTAAACAACAGTAGGTGGGACCTGCCCTACATGATTGGACATAGGAAGGACTAACAAAAGCGACAGGTGAATGGATTATGACGGTTTGTTCACAGCGTCAGGGGCGATAACATAATTGTGAGGCAGCGTGGACTGTGAAATCAGGCTCTCGTCAAAATAATGGAAGTCAAGAAACTTTCATTTTTCTGCAGGTTTGGGAATTTTTATTGGATTTCTGCTTTTTGGCTCAACGCCTTTCATGCCTTGTGAGAACACATTTCCGCGTGAATTTTACTTAAAAAAACGTTGATTAAAGGCATAAAAGATGTAAAATTTCAATTTCCACTTACTCTCAAGCTGAGGAAATAACACAATTTTGGGGGCCATTTTCTCACTAATATTACCTCTGAAACCAGGCGACCCCCACCT
>NW_004797486.1:42289-44781 GCF_000002075.1 Aplysia californica | reverse complement strand
GAGAGAGAGAGAGAGTGAGGGAGGCGGGGTAGATAGTTCAACCTTCCGAAACAGACATTAATAGTGATCCTGGATCGCCACTCATTTTACTGCCCAGCTGCTCCTTTTTTATACCTGTAATTATGTCCTGGGCTTTTCACTCTCCCGAGAGTTCAAGCTCTCAAAGTAACTTAGTCTTTGTCTGCCTCCTTAGTCTTTTCCTTTTCCCTCGGTAGCCAGAAGTTCAAGACCTTTATGATAATTCATCATTTATGAATACCATGTATCTCCCCCTAATTGTTTTTATTAGTGACCGTCTCACGTGGTCTTTTTAGCACAGCCTAAGTTGATTTCTTTTCTTTTAATACCATTCTGAACAGTATCCTGAGAAACTACATTTGCCTTTTGGTTTACTTACACGTTATTTAATAATAATTTTCTATCACTTGCCTGCTAGATGAATGAAAGTTTTGAATGCACATAGCGTTCTTAAAACTCTTCTCTTGATTGGGGTGAATATCTTTTTCCTTTAAAAAATTAATATGGGGTGGGGGTGGGGGGATATATATGCATAATATACACATAAAATATTATATGCTCCAGATAAGAAGCTCTCCGAGGCTAATCAGTAACCTGTTTCGAAAATTGCCCGGGAACTCATTTTTACGAGCGTTGTATGTGGTGTAGAGGTTAGGTGCTAATTCACTGTCGTAAGCAAAAGACCTGAGTTCGATCCCCGTGTGTAGGAGAATATTCATCGAGAGTGTTTGTCTATTTTGAATTTGTAGAGGTTTTACGGCGCTCGCAACTGCATACGGTCATATGAGCGCCAGAAGATAAGAGGTGCTACAAGAGAGTAACAAACATATAAAAGAAGAAGGGGAGGTAAGGACGATAGATGTTTGATAGGAAGGAAGAAGCAAACCACACCAGAGCACCCGCCAACTGCCCGCTGCGTTGGTCTATCTTTGGGTATGTCGTATCGCTCTCTTCTTGGGTTAGCCCTGACAGACAGGGTCGAAGCCCGCCTCCTAAATTATCTGAATTGTGTCGGTTGGGGGTGGGGTGGGTAAACAACACGTACATTGTATTTATTTTTAATGATGATGATGATGATGATGATGATGATGATGATGATGATGATGATGATGATGAAAGGCAGACTGCTTCATCAATAGATACAAGTTCCCGCCTTTTCAAACGTCCAGATTCTGACTATGCATTTCTCTACTTTTCTTTTCTGCCCCGGTCGCTGTCAAGTGTTTATTCAATACGCCAACGTCGCAAGAAATGCGTAAACCACAAAGAACGCTGTTTAAGAACAGAACAGAAATAAAACAATGTAATTGAATAATAAGTCGTATTCATTCTCTATCAGCTATTTTTTTACCCGACGAAAAGGCTACCGGTATTGTTTCTGTTATTAGTTAAAGACAAAGGGAAAATATAATTATTACAGAGACATTTCTCCTGCCACAAAAGAAAAATAATGAAAATATGGGAAATACTGGTTTCTTGAAATGCTGCGTCGATGTCATATTTTTTCTTGTGTTTTGATCCTTTTTTATGTCGTTGTTACTTTTTCTAAACCCTTTTCTTTTCCTATTCATTCAACACAAGCCTGCATTGTTAAAATTTACTCACTTGAATTATTTCTTAAGAGAAGAATGACATCATTCTATCGATTCCTGCGTCAAGAATGAGAAAGTTTTCTAAGGGAAGGAATTGCTCTCGGCGATGCACTTCGTTCAACCCACTTTTGAAACCAGGGCATCCAACGCTGTCATCGTTGATTGTCTCCTTTTTGCTAGTTTAAAAAACACGGTGCTCGCCGCGTCTGGAACTAGCTTTGTTGAGAGAGGATAAACTCTCCGAATTAAGGGGGCAAAAAAAGGCAAGTGTAAGCAGACATTAAGATCTGGAGCTGGCAAGGCGATACCTGCTAAATAAAACTGACACCGCGCAGACGCAGGTGAATCCATTAAACAAGAAATCGATTCAAGGGGGTGAACAAAAAAGGAACCAAACAGAGTTCAAAAACTGGCGAAAAAAAATGCTGTGAGTATTTTTTTTTAGTTAGCGTTTTGCGGCACTTGCAACACAATTAAGCCATGTAAGTGGCGAAGATTAAAAGTGTTACAAAAGTGTAACAAACATAAAAAAAGAAGTCGGAGAGATAAAGACCGAAATAAGTTTGATAAGAAAGAAGAAGCAGAGCACCCGCCAACCACCCAAGTTGTGAGTTTTTTTTTATAAATTGGAAGCCAACTGCCTAAAAAAGAATTTAGTGAAGTTTAAGGTTTCCTAGAGTTATCGGCATAATCCTATAAATACCGACAAAAAATGGGACATAAAATGCACGAATCTCAAATCCTAGGAAAGACAGGCGGGCAGATGCACTTTTATCCGCGCGGTGCAGTAAAGAACAGTCTGCATGAAGGCTGCGTGTATCTTCTTTTATTGTTTTGGGGGTTTTTTTGTTGTTGTTTTTTTTGTTGTTTTGTTTTGTTGGG
>NW_004797486.1:39981-41153 GCF_000002075.1 Aplysia californica | reverse complement strand
GAGAGAGCGAGGGGGAGAGGACAGAAACAGAGAGAGAGAGGGGGGAGATGAGAGAGAGAGGGGGGGGCACGGGAGGATAGCGTCCCAGAATCAACAGACACGTGAAACTAAACGTGAGAATTTGAGAACTAGTGCCAGTGAGGATGGAAGGGGGCCATCTCAATGCACTCTGCAGCCGCAGATTACAGGGTATTTAGGATGAGTGGAGAGTATAAAATAATGAGCTGAAGGTCTTGTTGTGATACTCGAATCACAAAAGTTGTTGGTTTACCTAAGAAAAGCCATTGTTTCAACGGACATTATATTTTTCAGTAGAGGTTTTACTGCACTCGAAACTGCATAAGGTCATATGAGCGCCAGGAGATTAGAGGTGTTACAAGAGAGTACGAAATATAAAAAAAGAAGAAGGGGAGAAAAGTACGATACATGTTTGATAGAAAACAAGGAGCAAACCACGCCAGAGCACCCGCCAACCACCCACAACGGACATTATTTGTAAGAAATTGCATAAAAGAATATTCTCCACCAATACAATCAAAACTAGAACACTCAGAAAACTGCCTGTTTCCAGACTGTTGGTCAAGGCCAAACTGGGCTAACTTTCTATGCAACTATGAAATGTCAACGCCTTACTCAATCTATGCTCGGCCAGGCTAGTCTTTGGGGTTCTTGTGGCCTAGATGTTAAGGTGTTGGCCTCTCATTCAAAGGTCCCGGGTTCGAATTCGGGTAGCGATCGAAAAAGTTTCTTCTCTAAAATTATCTCCTTTCACCTACTTTCCTGCTATCTTGCAATGTTCTTTCGTCTGCTTTCGTCTCCTCCTTCTGCCCCCACCCACTTACCTCGTTTGCCCCCTCTGGGCTCCTGACTCTTTCTGCTGCTCCTTGGCTCCTTTTTACTGCTGTCTTTTTGCCACACCCCTGATCTTCTGGTAGGAAAGATCTGCACCTAGCCTTCTCAGACAAGGGCGGAAAATCTGGGAGGGCCCGTGAGCAAATTGCGAACGTTAAAGATCAATTGGTGGTCTAAAATCGATAAGAGAAGGCTTCGGCCGCCACCCGGGCAAATTTTCAAATTTCCTATCAACTGAAAATGTTTAATGTGTCTCGCGCGCTTATGCAGTTGCGAGCGCCGTAAAACACTTACCTAAAAAAAAAGACTAGTCTTTCCGT
>NW_004797486.1:33549-38842 GCF_000002075.1 Aplysia californica | reverse complement strand
CACACACACACACACACACACACACATACTGCTCCCTTTACGTCACATATACGCTCCACTGAATCGATTTCTTTTTTTAAGTGGTAGGCTCATGCTGCAGTAACCACGGAAATTTATCTTCTTTTTTTCACAAAGATTGAGAAAAGAACGTTGTGTTCAGGTTGTGCTCCCCCCAGTGTATTTAAATTACTGAGGTCAACCACATTCAGGGGCGAAGGCTGACTTGTTTGACAGGGTAACAAAGTGAAATGGGACCAGATAGGGCCTGGAGATATCACACTCACACAAGTCACAAGAATCTTACTGGCACTGGAGGCAGCAACTCTCAGTTGTGAATGAAAACAAATCCTGAATTCATGCTGTATGCTTGTTCAACCGCTAAAATAATCGGGAAAGTATTTCATTAAATATTTATTCTGACTAACCTTAAATTTAACTTTAGATTTGAACACACGAACACCAAGGAAAGAAGCACAGATGTCTGCACTACAATGGCATGTTATACGAGACAGCCGAAACACTTTGGTAGTGCGCGCCAATTATTAATTTTTTATTTCACATTTGGCTGTTTTTTGTCTAGCTTTTCGCGACCAGGAGCCGCTGTCATAATCGAGGTCACGATCTGATTATAGGACGTTAAAAAGTCGAGGGAAAAAAGCAAGCACTACTAGCAGTGTAGTAGCAGGAGTCAAATGATTATTAGGAGTTAGTTCCCCTCACATCTGTGAGGTAGACTCGACCAGTGTAATAGTTCGCTTAGATAATCAGCGCGTCTGGGTGCTTATAACTGTGGCCCGAAAGGGGTGAACAGGGTATATGCGACAATGAAACAGTTCTGACTGCTATGCACATGTTCCCTTCAAATCTATTGGTTGACACTTCCAGCCTCACTTTAAGCTTACTTAATCAAAGCTTGTGACTGCTTATGGAGTGGCCCGATAGGGGCGAACAGGCTATTTCTGTGGCAATTAAACAGTTTTGAAGGTTAGGCATAGTCTATTGTTCATTGGTGATTATGAACGTCTTTTTACATTTAATTTATGAGGTTTACGTCTATGGGTGAATTTGACTGCGACAATGTTTAAAAATTAGGAAGGGAAGCAGTGATTATTTGATTATATAGACGCTTCGCCTCTGACCACATTATCTAGAAGTCTTTCACAAGAAGAATCCTTCCATGTCTGGTACTGTCACCCCAGTTGTCTTATAGGTTATACTGGCGATCAAAAGAAAGGTACCACTTTTTGATTGCGTTAAAAAAAAAGCTAGACTTTTGAGTCTTTACATTTTTCTTTTCACATGAGTAATACTAAGTGGTCGAAAACGCATGGCATGTTACAAAAGTAACGTTCTGGTTCTTCAATTAGTGTTCACGGTACGGTCGGTACCTGTACCAAAATATAGAAAATTGCATTTCATTTTTCTCCCCGACCACATGGCGGATATTTTCTCATCTTTGTCTTTTTAAGAAGTTCCGCTCTTCTTTATCAAAAACTGTAATAACACACATTTAATTTTTGTCAACCAAGAACGATGGTAGATTTAACTCAAAATTAGAGAAATCGAAACATCGGCGCACTCCTCTCATTTCTGCTGTTGTCAGGACATTCAACGTTAACAAAAAGAAACTGCCGTCGGCAGTCCTGGCAACAGTAAAAATACGCAGGGGAGCTCCCGTGGTCTACATGTTAATTAAGGCGTTTGCCTCTCATTCGGTAAGTCCTGGGTTCGAAACCTGACAGCGACGGAAAATGTTCTTCTCTGAAATGTTCTCCTTTCATCTCCTTTCCTCCTCTCTAACCATGTTCTGTCGCGTTGTTACGTCTCCAATTTCTTTCCCCACCCCTTCCACCCTTTGCCCCCTCCTCTGGGCTCCTGACTCTTTCTGAAGCCATTCTACTGATACTCCTTGACTCCTTCTTCCTACTGTCTTTCAGCCACACCCTTGATCTTAGGGTTGGTAAGATCTAACACCTAGCCGTCTCGAAAAAGGCCGCAAAATCTCGGAGGTCCCGTGTGTAGGTTGCACTTGTTTAAGATCCCTTTGTGGTCCAAAATCGATAAGAGTAGGCATCGGCAGCCACCAGGGCAAAATTCCAAATTAATTTCTACCAAACTGAAAATGTTTATTGTGTCCCGCGTGCTCATATGACTTTATGCAGTTGCAAGCGCAGTAAAACACTTAACCCCGCCCCCCCCCCCCCCAAAAAAAAAAACAAAAAACCCCAACCCACGCGGAGGTGTGGATGGCTAGATATCTTCGATTTTGAGTTAAATCTACCATCTTTCTTGGTGACAATGATCCAGTGTTATTGCGGTTTTTTTTATAAAGAAAGACCTAAACTTCATTTTTTTAAAACAAAGAATAGAAAAATTTCGCCAATTTGTCGGGGAAAAAATGTGAACTTACTATTTTTGGGTGTTGATGCAGTGAACACTAATTGAACCACCAAAATATTATTATTCTTATGACATTACCTACTTTTTAGACTACTTAGTATTACTCGCGTGAGAAGGAAAGTGTAAAGACTCAAAAGTCTAAACCTAGATTGTTTATGCAATCAAAAAGTAGTACCTTGTTTTTGATCGCCAGATAAAGCAGGCTTACATTCCATATTCCTTTACCCCCCCCCCCCCCCCCCCCTTGTAATTTAACCCTAGCTTTTCAGTTGCCTTGTTATGTTGAAAACGTGTTTGGTTAGTCCTGCGAAGCTCTCAAATTGGTTTCACAATAATAATAATTTTTTAAAAATATTAATAGTAATAATGAGCATAATCTATTATTGTTATTGTTATTATTGTTTTTATAATCTTTATTTTATTATTATTACAATTATTATTATTATTATTATTACAATTATTATTATTATTATTATTATTATTATTATTACAATTATTATTATTATTATTATTATTATTATCATTGTCATTATTATTATTATTATTATTATTATTATTATTATTATTATTATTATTATTATTATTATTATTATTATTATTATAATTAATGCTATTATGGATCAACGGAGTCAAAGGAACCTTTCATTGGAACATCATGACGATCAAATCAGCAACCCACCTGGCCCTCCTCCACCTCCTCCTTCTCTTCCTCCTCCTCCTCCTTCTTCTCCTCGTCTTCCTCCTCCTCCTTCTCCTCCTCCTCCTCCTCCTCCTCCTCCTCCTCCTCCTCCTCCTCCTCCTCATCATCATCATCATCATCATCATCATCATCATCATCATCATCATCATCATCATCATCATCATCATCATCATCATCAACGTCATCACCATCATTTTTTGACGGTATTTCCACACTTTTTATTGCGTCAGTGCATTGTTCGTGTTTAGATTTTCAGCTCACCTTGCCTATAGAAATGTTCTGCCTTCCTATTAATTCTGATTGCTTTACTATTGCGGGCAATACAGTCATGAGTTGTCCGGACTGATGAAGGTTACGGCGTCTCAATAAACAATTACTGTCAGTTTTGTTTGCCATGACGTTATAGTACGAGTAGTTTCCTATTACGTCGTTTTGTTTTCTACATAATATTATTATCTATAAGATAATACAGATATAATAATATACATTGCTTTTGATCACCAGATAAAGCAAGCTTACATTCTGTAATATTGTATAATAATTCCCCAAAATGATACCGGCGTCTTGGTTGTCATCTCCATGCCTTTCGTTGTTGCCTACAAGCGACGTGAGTTCGAGTCCCGAGTGTGGAAGTCAGTTTTATCGAGTAAACTTACGTCGATCTGTCTTTCTACTGTGATGGTGTAGTGTACCCCACTCAGTCTGGGTTGGCCCTGACAGGATGGGTCGCATTAACCAGCCTCCTAAATTATCTAAACCCCCTCGATGCAGTAGTGAAACATTTACAATCTTCAATCATTTTGTAGATCTATGTAAACTTTCCTTTACTCGGTGGTACTGGGTGTGATATTGGATGTGTCCTGATCGCTATTATGTTATGCCACACTGATCTTCTTTCTCACTGATCGTAGTCAAAAGGCAGACAATCTTCAAATCTATTTTTTTAAATAAGTTCTTTGAGAATTTTGTGCATTTTATAATGTTTCTAATTTTTGCTTCCATAACCATTTTATTTTCTATGCACTATCAGTCTTTGACAACTAATTGACAAATAAAACAGAAAGACAAATTCAAAATCCAAAAGTTTTCAATGTTTTTAAGTTGCTATTGTTCATGTTCTACTTGTGGATGTGTGAGTCTATACTGTTGCTTTGTTTATTATTACAATGCTGTTATTATTCAGTGGCGACGCGTCTATATAATCAAATAATCACTGCTTCCCTTCCTAATTTTGAAACATTGTCGCAGTCAAATTCACCCTTATAACCTCATAAATTAAATGTAAAAAGACGTTCATAATCACCAATGAACAATAGTCGACTATGCCTAACCTTCAAAACCGTTTCTTTACCACAGAAATAGACTGTTCACCCCTGTCGGACCACTCCATAAACAGTCACAAACTTTGATTAAGTAAGCTTAAAGTGAGGCTGGAAGAGTCTACCAATAGAGTTAAAGGGAACATGTGCATATCAGTCAAAACTGTTTCATTGCCACGTATACCCTGTTCACCCTTTTCAAGCCACAGTTTTAAGCAGCCAAGCGCGCTGATTACGTAAGCTAACTATTACACTGGTCGAGTCTACCTCACAGATGTGAGGGGAACTAACTTCTATTAATATATTGACTGCTCTGTGAGTGCTTGTTTTTTTTTCCTCGACTTTTTAACGTCATATAATCAGATCGTGACCTCGATTATGACACCGGCTCCTGGCCGGGAAAAGAATGACAAAAACAGCCAAATGTGAACTTAAAAATTAACAATTGGCATGCTCTACCAAAGTGCTTAGACTGTCTGGTATAACCTGCCATTGCAGTACTGACATCCCTGCTTCTTTCCTTGGTGTTAGTGTATTCCAATCTAGAGTTAAATTCAAGGTTAGTTAGAATAATTATTTAATGAAATACTTTCCCGATTATTTTAGCGGTTGAATATGCATACAACATGAATTCAGGATTTGTTTTCATTCACAACTCAGAGTTGTCGCCTCCAGTAAGATTCTTGTGACTTGTGTGAGTGTGATATCTCCAGGCCCTAACTGGTCCCATCTCACTTTGATTACCGTGTCAAACAAGTCAGCCTTCGCTCCTGGTTATTATTATAGTTATTGTTATTTCTGTTGTTGTTGTTGTTGCTTATGTTGTTGTTTTTCTTCGTGTTGTTTTTTTGTTGTTGATATTGTTGTCGTTGTC
>NW_004797486.1:31382-33449 GCF_000002075.1 Aplysia californica | reverse complement strand
GAGTGTGGAAGTCAGTTTTATCGAGTAAACTTACGTCGATCTGTCTTTCTACTGTGATGGTGTAGTGTACCCCACTCAGTCTGGGTTGGCCCTGACAGGATGGCTCGAATTAACCAGCCTCCTAAATGGTCTAAATTCCCTAAATGCTGTAGTAAAACATTTACTATCCTCGACCATTTTGTAAGATGTAAACTTTCCTTTACTCAGTGGTACTGGGTGTGATGTTGGATGTGTCCTGATCGCTATTATGTTATGCCACACTGATCTTCTTTATCACTAATCATAGTTAAAAGGCAGAAAATCTTCAAATCTATTTTTTAAAATAAGTTCTTTGAGAATTGTGTGCATTTTATAATGTTTCTAATCTTTGCTTCCATAACCATTTTATTTTCTATGCACTATCAGTCTTCGACAGCATCGAAAAGAGAAAAAAAAGGAAAAAAAAGTTTCCTCTTGACTAATTGACAAAGAACACAGAAAGATAAATTCAGAATCCAAAAGTTTTCAATGTTTTAAGTTCATGGTCTATGTGTGGATGAGTGAGTCTATACTGTTGCTGTGTTTATTATTACAATGCTGTTATTATTATTGCTATTGTTATTTCTGTTGTTGTTGTTGCTTATGTTGTTGTTTTTCTTAGTGTTGCTTTTCTTGTTGATGTTGTTGTCGTTGTCGTCGTCGTCATTGTTAATATTGGAGCTGTTGATGTCGTTTTTCGGGAAGGTTCCTTTTTCTTTTTTTTTCTGGCGTGGGCCACAAGTTTGATATCTTGACAGGAACAAGCAAATCGGAATCCGAAACAAATTAATAGTATATTTATATGAATACAATTATACCTCTTTGATTACATAAAACTGTCAGATGTTCAGCACATTGGTAACTTTAACCTCAAATTGTATTAAATTTAAGCTCAAACCGAATCCGCACGTAAAGCCAGTTGGGAAATAAAAGTGCCTAGGCCTTATAGAAATCCACTCAGTGCGAGCACAAAACTGTGCAATAAGAGAACACACCAGACAGCAACTTTACTGACTGACTGTACGCTGAACGCAACCCAGCATCGCACTGCACTGCGTGCGAGCAAGGCTATGAGGGCAAGGGAGGCCACTCCGTCTCTCTCCACCTCTCCCTCTCTCTCTCTCTCTCTCTCTCTGTCTCCCCGTGTGAATCAAAATCGCTGCGAGCCGCGTGGGTTGTTTCGCGCTGGTACTGTTGATACTGACAGACTTCTGCTGAGAGCCAGCGGAGCGCAGACACACAGAGGTAGACACCGGATGAATGCACTACTTTCGTTCGTTCTTTCTATTGCAGTTGGATTTCATGGTTCATAAAGCTGTTTTGTGTATGTGTGTATGCGATATGTGTAGAAGTGAGAAGTGATGATATGTTTTGTTCATTTTTGTGTTTCGTTCGAAGTGCAGTGCTGAGTTTTAGTCTCTTACCGTATGCCTTGCTCGGTTTCTTAATTTCATTATTATTTTGATTGCTGGAATTTGTGCCTACCTTTTTATTTTTATGTATTTTATTGAGGTGATTTCTTAAAACAGTTGGACTAAGATTTGTGAAGAATACCCGAAACGAACTGTGTGAAATTGTGTGTTAAACATTGATGTTTCATTTTGAGGAATATTATGAATTCTCTTGATAAGTTTAGCTTTATATACTTTAAACTATATAGATCTACTTAACTAGCATCAAGCTGTGGCAGGGTACCTACTTGCGTGGTAGCTTTGTAAATTCTGTTTGTTAATTTTGAATCATCATTTGCCCGAAAATACTTGGGTAAAGTTAAAAACACTTGCATTTTTTTTACACTTCTAGAATGTAGTAATGTGTACATGACTGTCTCTTCATCAAAATGTGAGAAGATTTTATGAGGCATTGTGCGGGACGTTTGTTACTTGCAAAAAACGAAAAATAGGAAACGACCACAGGGCTTTGTTATAAACGAGCAACAATAGTATTTCGTCTGTATGCTCCAGCATCCAATTTAATTTTGAAAACGTTGTGGGGTTGTTTTTTGTTTCTTTTTTTTTGGGGGGGGGGGGGGGGGGGGGGGGGGGGGGT
>NW_004797486.1:28875-31282 GCF_000002075.1 Aplysia californica | reverse complement strand
TGGGGGGGGGAGGGTGGGGAGAGGGAGTTGATGGATGCAGTAGTGCTAACAGTCCTTGCTTGAAACATGTAATTGAACATAATCCTTATTTCATTTTGCTTTTAATGGCATGACAGTCGAATTAAATCATTTGTTCGAATTTTATTTTTTAAAGGAACTATTAGCACGAGACTGAGGAACACATTAATAGATACTTTTTCACGGGTACGAATGTTGTAAAAGTTTTATTACGTGAGCAATAGACAATGACAATTATTAACGTTTTACAATTTAAAGAATATGGATTTCCTGTTGGCTTATTGAACATTTTGAGGAATGTTTCATCTCTGAAATTACTTTGTTATGTACTTAATTAATTTTTCTCCATTTTTAAAGAATGTCTTAAAAATTGGCGAAAAAGCGTGCTATGATATCAATTGAAAAAGAATAATTCCGTTTACTATATAGAAGAATTAGAAATGCTCTAAGGAGCGTCGTCTAACACACAAAATGTTAATGAAGACACATGTGATACAGCGAGATTAAAAGAGGATTATTGTTGAAACGGAATCTCCGATTTTTTAAATCCTCTTCGGATAGGGCGTAACTAAGTACATGATGTGTTTGGAGAGACATGGATAATCCCCAACCAACACAAGTCCAGACGCGCTCATTGGGTATCTGAACTAGAAGGCCATCCACACTGCAGTCAGTTGAGTTGATCAGGCGCCCTACGTAGTCCTTCAGCAAAGATAGAAAACGTGGTGATCTTAAGCGTAAGATTTACATCATATTGAGACAGCTGGTTTTTCTTTTATAGCTATTTAGTTTTAGTTGGAGTTTTACTTCTCTTACAGCACTTTAAGGTAATATAAATGCTGAAGATTGGAGGTGTTACAAGGGAGTAACGAACGCAAAAAAAGAAGGGGAAGGGATAAGGACTATATAATATTATGTTTGATCGGAAAGAAGGAGCTAAACAACACCGGAGCACCCAATACCCACCCATGTAGCACTTTTGGCGCTTGTATTTTGGATTACGCATTAATTAAGCAACTAGATTCTACTGTACCGAAACCGGGAAAGACAGGGCTGAAGAGTTATGACTTGCTGAGTTACGATGGAATTTTACCACCATTTCTCCACAAATGACGTCTTTTTAAAACTGTTCAGATTCAGAATTAAGCGTACAGAATAATTGTTCATTTGGCATTGAGTGATGGGTCATAAACCACAGGACTCCAGTGATAAATTAAATGTAAGCCCCCGTGGATAGGCTACAGGATTGTTTTAAAATAAGCTCTAGTTGTTTTTTTTTTATGTTTTGCCTGAAAAAAGGGGAGGGTTATTATTCTTTAATTGACATATCGGGTGTCACATTTAATTCCGTCTAGTTTTGTCATGGGCTTTTAAAACCAAATTCCGGTTTGGCATTATCTGTCTGGTTAAACAACAAGCTCACTGATGGCTTAGTGAGTGTTATGGCCAAATCCAACCCGTTAGGTGCCGTTCACGGCATAAGGCACCTTTTGTGTGGAACCCCCCCCCCCTCTGATAGACCTAATAGTCCTTCTTAGAAAGTCGCCTTCATAGCTGTTCAGCAGTCCTTTGGTGCACATATTGATTTTTTTTTTAAAACTCGCAATATTACATGTATGTTCATCTACGTTTCCACCTCAGTTTCGTTGTGTCTTCTAAAGGAGTCCAAAGAGAAAGGGCTATAAACAATAAACCTATGGTTCGTATGATGTTTGTAATAATGCAGCATCTGCGTCTCTCAATTTAAGTAGAAGTAGTAATAGTAGGCATCGTACATTCTTAATGAATTTTAATACACTGGAGATCGTGAGCAGAACATTGAAAGTAAGATGAAAGAGGCGCTCATGCATATTTTGTTTTTGTTTTAAAAAATGAAATTTGTGGGCGTGTGTGTTCGGTTTTTTTTTTTTAAGGAGGTGGGGGCCCGGGGGCCCGGGACAGATCTATGTTCATTGAATATTTATTACGTTGTGCAAATTTGAGAACAATGCGGAAGAAAAGGTCTTAACATTTTGTTACGGTGAAAGGCCAGTCGAATTGTGCGGTAGCAATGTAATCCACCTCCCCGGGCTATACTTATCTGACATAGGCTGCCTTAGTTTTGCATTAAGGAACATTTTCTAGTGAATTCTTTACGAACATTTTCTAGTTAATTCTTTTTTTTTCGGACCTGCTTGATATCCCCCTGAAAGAGAGAGAGAGAGAGAGAGAGAGAGAGAGAGAGAGAGAGAGAGAGAGAGAGAGAGAGAGAGAGAGAGAGAGAGAGAGAGAGAAATGAATTTCAAACGTTTGCTGAAAATATGATATATTCTTATAATTAACGTTGGGGTCAATGTTTAAACCATCAAAATTTGTTCTCCGTTAAATAGAAATAAAACCATCTCCCCAT
>NW_004797486.1:21151-23645 GCF_000002075.1 Aplysia californica | reverse complement strand
TAGTAGTAGTAGTAGTAGTAGTAGTAGTAGTAGTAGTAGTAGTAGTAGTAGTATAACTACTATTGTTTCTTTCTTTCTTTCTTTCTTTTAAATTATCATCACTGTTGAGGGCTAAATAGTATACCTTAACGTTCCCTAGCTTATGTGGAGTTGTTTCTTGAGACAGAACATGCGGGCGCCTCCAACTGGGCGTAGAATAGAAAATCGTATGCGGCCAAACCCAAAATAATATGTTATAGGCCTATTTGTCTCGAATCGAATACGATCAGAAAAAGAATAATTGCAACACTGATAAAAATTGTGCCAAAATAAGGCCGTCTTCATTACACAAACTCCACAAAATCGGACAAGTAAGAACCTCACTTAATTAAAAAACGAAAGAGCCTTCTGTTCACATCGGTGTCTCAAAGCCTTAGAGCGACCTGGGCGGGGAAGGTCTTACTGCCTGGCACGCTTGACTTCGAGCGGGAAAACAGTCGCGCGTAAGCCACAGGGCGGTCCGTGCGCGGGCGTCCGACTTGGGATATATCTATTCTGTTTCTTTCTCCTTTATCCCGAGAGAAAAAAATGTTTATTTTGTTCTTAGTTGGCCAAGTGAATGACAATATGAAATGTATTTATGAACTAGCTATGATAAGAAAATGTCGCTCCAACACAACATGGAATGTGCACGAGATGAAGGGGCTTGTTGATGTGAGGAATTTGTGGAAAAAATTGAGTTTCATCTAATACCATTTTTTAAAACCCTTTTACGAAGTTAGAAAATTAAACGTTGTATCTAATATCGTTTTTCAAAACCTTATACGAAAGTAGATAAAGGAACAATACGAATAAGTATTAGTATGGAATATGAATACAGCTTTTTGACCAAGTTGGAACGAAATGAACAAGTTAATAAATGAAACTTTATAATAAATGATTTATTGAAATTTGAGCCCTGTGGTTAGGATTATAGGAACCGTTTTGTCTCGGGTTGTAAATGGAATATTTTCAAGTTAAGATGTAAACTGACTCTTTTGACTCTGTGGCCGGCGGATATCTTGCGGTAAAAGGCGCAAAAAAAACAAAAACAAAAACAACACTTCATAGTACATTATGTGGTTTATGGAGGTCAATATACCTAGTAGAAGTGATTGCTGATAATAAGATGTTAAAAATCGTGGTTAATTTTTGTACTTAACGTGGTAAAGTAACAGTGGAGATACAATGTTTGCCTTAAGACACGACAAAAATGTTCTGCTCATACTGTAGTCTCTTAGTATTTACGGAAGCAGAGAACAGATGTTGGCGAACAAAACAGCCGAATACTTCTTATGATCGTCGACAGTGAGTATACAGCGTATACCACAATAGATCTAATAATATTATTGTGATTTTTAAGTCACAATAATTTGCTACATCATCATCATCATTCTGTATTATGACTTGATTAAAAATAAAGATCTGAGAGAGAAACTTGTACGATAGAAAACATTGGGATTTCGACGGCTTATTAATCCTCTTAAGTAACACGGCGGTTTTCCCAGTGTTGGACGCGGTCAGTGCGGTACCCTGGTACACGTGAAGGAATTCTCCCGGGGCGAGACAGTCCATGGTCTGCCAGAAGGTGATAGAAGTTACGGAGCTGCACGACCCCTCTGCAGATTTGTGAACCCGCAAATCTCTGCTGCCCACAGGGGCCCGGGACGCTTTCGCTGAGTACAGCTCGGAAAATGTGCTCGCTTCATCAGAGAATGTGCGACCAGGCGTACATGCCTTAACCCTGTCAGTTCGGAGGACGGACGCGAACCGTTTTGGCCTTATTTAGCACTTTTTGTCGTGTGAATATTTGTGGCCATGTTTTGTTCTGTTGTGAATAATACGTCTTGTCTTTCTTTTTTATAACTGTATTTTATGTTCTTTTATTTGTTATTTTGTTATAGCAATTTTCTTGTGTAACTTTTGTTGTTGCTGTTGTTCTCGTTTCCGGCACTATCTCTCCTAATAGCTTAACATTATCATTTCCATACACTTGTAGCTTATCTCAAAGAAATAATTGTTCTCCTTGATGGTGAGAATTTGAAAAATATAAGTGGAATTTTACTAGACCTGGGGTATAGTCAAACTTCTTTTTTAGGTTTTATGAAACACATTTCATTAGCAACGTCATATTATTCAACCATCCACTCATTTTCATAAAACCAAATAGAAAGATACACTGGCGTCTGTGTTGTAGATGGGTATGATTATATAATAATAGTTGTCTCTGCACTACAACGCTGTATCCCTCTCAGCTAGGATTAGCCGTGACAGGCATGACCGAAGCAGCCTGCCTCCTAAATAATCAAAATAGTAACGATAGAAGAGTTAAACTTCTACGGTTTCATTACGTTCCTGGAGGATGTCCCCTGTAGCAGGGGGGAGTGTGATGTACTTTACAAAAGAATTCATAAGGTTAATCCTTTAGAAAGAGAGAGAGAGAGAGAGAAAGAGAGAGAGAGAGAGAGAAAGAGAG
>NW_004797486.1:15989-17655 GCF_000002075.1 Aplysia californica | reverse complement strand
CCCCCCAAAAAAAAACAACAACAACAAACAACAACAACAACAACACACACACACATACTCATAACTGTGAATAATTCTTTTTGCTATGCCTTATAATACAACATAATAATATCACGCTCGCTGACCCCTCAAAGTGGCCATGGTAAGAATCAAATGGTGTCATTTACTCAGATAATTATGGGGTCTCATGAGTCACCGGATGGCGTTGCCCAAAACTCATTTTGAGGTAGATCTTGATCTAGGTCTCTAATAAAAATTAGGCTATGCTACTCACGTCATCCAACACACTTGAATTGGTAACGTGAAAACGTGGAAGTGTTCTCAACAACTCAGTTGTGTTGTTTTGAGAATAACGCAGCCTGGTGTCTTTTAAAAACAAATATACAGCCGTAAAGTCCGACAATGTTTGAGACACTCTGTATTACCTGCCGAAAAACTCATTTTTTCTTCTTTTCTCACGGTGGAAATTTATGAATATCAGCTTCGGGCAACATGGGGTTAGATGTAGGCCAAACCAGAGAAATGAGCGCATTCTTTTATAACATAGTTTTTTGCTAAATTGAAATACAAACGATGGTTTAAATATTTATCAAAATTAATTCTAGATCTCAAAACGCGTACCTAATGAAAAGATGTCTCATGTTTTTTGTGTTTTTGGCTGTCAGGATGCGTTTTTCTATTGAATTGTTGTTAGGCACTTGAAAATTTTGCATGATATTTACAAGTATTCAAATTTTCATTAGAATTTTTCGTCCGCGTCAAGCCAAGCTAGCGAGTCTGCTTTCAAAGCAGGAATATTTTCTTTACTCTTCGTTTTGTTTTATTTCGTTCGTATTTTTTTCTGTGTTAAGTTACGTTTCCATACTTCAAGTGGGATTTATCTTTTTGACCCTATTTTTTCTTATCTTTTTATTTGAATAGAAACGACAACGCTTGACATAGCTTGTATGAAAAACTGACTAGATCTAATGCAAGGACTCGTGAATATTACACGTGTATTCGCTTTCTCGGGCATTGCCTAAAACTGCACACAGACAGGATAATGATGGTCATCGCCGCTTCGTCAGTCTCTGCGCGATATGAGGTATCTTCCTTTATAGGATTAACCTACCGCCTGTAATCTGCAGCAAGACTTTCGCCAGTTTAGTTTGCTTTGACGCAGCAAACACCCAAAGTTCAAAGAAAGGTAATAAGGTGATAAAATTGAAAAGACAAGGGCTAAAGTACCCACCTTAACAACCTCCTTCTTATCAGAGTGCTTCGTTCGGGCGTCTGAGATTTAAACGATTACTCGTCGTTTTCTGTCCTTTTCACCGCTCCGTATACCGCTAAAAAAGAAACCTGCGGCCTTTAAAATCACGGCAGAGTTCGTACCGTAGCATGTCATATTATTCATCTTCAGCCTTTTGTGCGACCACTTCAAAGCTTTAAGATTACATTACAAGCGAAGTGGGAAGGAGCAGAAGGCTGGTCGTCAAGGAAATGATAAATTTTCGGGGGCTTTTGTTACCCTTGAAGCCCAAACCACGCCCAACGCCGTTTTGGAGCTGTGGCAATGTCCGGGCAGGGCTAGTTGCAGAGTATCGCGTGTCGCTGGGAGACTTGGTGAACTTCTTTCATCCCTCGATTATGTTTACGGCAGCCGTGGCTTTTGGCCATAAAATAC
>NW_004797486.1:13284-15049 GCF_000002075.1 Aplysia californica | reverse complement strand
CTAGTAGTCATAATAATGGTTTAAATAATAAAAACAGTAACAGTAATAGTAATGCCAAGAACAATAATATACCAACATTAGTTGCGGGCCAGGAAAGGTCCCAAATAAACAAATGTGATTTTGCCTTAATAATATTATTTTACATGTGTGCAACACTTCACCTCAGTGACGCGTCCTCTCTGCACTTCGCAAGGAATGTAAAGTAAAGGCAAGGTGGAACGTTAAAGTTTTTTTTAAGCTGGTCTTGCCAGACATGATTGATTGCCCAACGTTCAGTGTTGCTAAATTTTGAGATCTTTAGCTGCCGGTACTGCACTATATATTGCAGCCGTCCTTGTGCGACAGGAGAAACGGTAACCTCGAGAGGTGTGAAGGGGAGTCGGGGTTACAGCATGTCAAAATCTTTGGTTCGTGAAAGTCTTGGTTGCTTGCTTCTGAAATAGGAGGACATAGCCCAGAAAGACCTGTGTTTGGAAGTTTGTCCTTTGTTGTTTTTTTTTGTGTTTTTTTAAATGTCTGTTTTGCTTTTGCCTTCAATGTTACACATTTTTTGGTACTCACAGTGATTGTGCTTTACTTTTGATTACTTCATTATTTTTTTCTTCAAAAGTAGTTTTCATAGTCAGAAAAACAAATTCGTGAATGCCATGGTGGTATGGAAACGTAGAAACGTCAATGATGCAGCTGTGAATGCCACCATAATATTAGTTTTGTAATCATTTTACGACGCTCGCAACTGCACACAGTCATACTATTATGAACGCGCGCCTCCATAACATGATCTAATGTATTTCTTGAATGGTCCTTGGACCAGTTCATACGATCTTCTGGCTCCGCAACCTAGCATGGGAAATAAATGGTACAAATGACTAGAGGTAATAAATAAGATCAGCAGACGCACTCTTGAGTTCCAAATCTCATTACTGTAGAGAAAATAAACCCTCACAGCAAAAACCCTCCTGTGGGCAACTTTACTGATTTCTCCTTCACCGAGCGGATCGAGAGCTTCTCAGAAAGTTGAAGCGAGCTGTAAGAGTGTAAGGCCCACTTGAACCCTGTCAGAGAGCGGTCGTAGATTTTCCTCCAGGATTCCCTGTCTTTCTCCACTGACGCCCGAAGCGGGAGGCCAACACTACACAGATTTTTATTCACGCATTGAATTAATACAACACGCATTTAATCCCCAAATAATCCGTCTTATATTCTTCTCCGGGGATGCAGTATTGAAAAGGAAAGGATATGGCTCTCACGCGTTAAAGAGACAGCACATGGATATAATATAAGCCCTTACCCATATCAATATTTGTTGTAAAGCAGGGCTGGTTGCTTGGAAGTGTTACACAACGCATAAACAAGGTAGTGCGAGGGGCGTGCTCAGAGAGTTAACTTGAATACTTTATCTCCAGTCTCCGCGGGGCCTTGGCATCTGATCGTATTTAGGGGTAACGAACCGTGGCTAATGGCGTTGATTCGGAGTGTTTTTTGTCTTCATTGTGCTTTTCCCCCTCCTTGTCTCGATTCCCCAACCCCCTCCACCCCCTCCATTTCCCCCCTTGTTCCTGCCCACTTACTCCTTGTTTCCCTCCAATTCTCCGTGTTTGCTCTCCACCCCTGAACACTACTTGCCCCCCGCCCCCACTCCCTCACGTCCTTTACGGCCTTGACTTGATGTACAAAACACGCACACAAGCACACACAAACACACACACACACACACACACACACGCACGCACGCACGCACACACACATACACACACACACGGAC
>NW_004797486.1:11090-12810 GCF_000002075.1 Aplysia californica | reverse complement strand
ACAACAACAACAACAACAACAACAACAACAACCTCAACAACAACAACAACAACAACAACAACAACAACAACAACAACAACAACAACCTCAACAACAACCTCAACAACAACCTCAACAACAACCTCAACAACAACAACAACAACAACAACAACAACAACAACAACCTCAACAACAACCTCAACAACAACCTCAACAACAACCTCAACAACAACAACAACAACAACAAGTGCTGACACCCCCGATACGGCACACAAAGCTAAGCTATGTAATGCAATATCATAATTTATGCGCACAAATTAAATAATATTGGGGCACTTCCTAATGATTTTTTTCGTCTATATGCACATCAGCGACAGGCAGAGGGGCTCCATCTCACACTTTCCGAAGGCTACACGTCGAGTCTGGGTGTGGGTTACTCACCGCTAAACTGGTCAATGCGTATCAAATATTTACCAGCCAGTCCTCACCTTTTTTTGTTGTGCACTGGCCTCTGTGTGTTTGTGCGACGTTGAACGGCTGTGTGAAAGCTTCTCTACCGTTACGTTGTTTGTGCTATTGGTGGTTCATGGCGAGGTTCTGGAATGGTTTGCTCCTTTTTTCCTGTCAAACATAGATTTTTAAATACAGATATATTTTTCTTATCTCTCCTCCTCTTTTTCTGCGTGTGTTACTCTCGAGTGATACCTCAAATCTCCGGCCCTTGTTTGACCGTTTTGCGTTGCAAGTGCCGTAAAACTCTTACTAAAACTAAGCGAAATTGTTGGTGGAAGTTACTGTAGTGTGAGTTTCAAAGTGTGATGAAGAGTGAGTGTTGGGTAACGAACAGGTATTTTAGCAATAAAATTATGCTTTGCTTCCCCTTCCACACAGTTTAGATCGTTTTTGAGACTAGGTGCATTGATTCTGTGATCTTAGAACCTACCAGGGATGTGTGGATTACTTCAAACCAAATACAAAGACACAAAAAAGAACACGACATTCCTCGAAAAAGAATTGGGTCTAGGTCTATTATTACTTGGACAGAGAAAAACATCATAATCAATTCTAGCAACAGATACTAACTTAGTAACATACTGACAAAAGATGCAGACTTCGATTCATGGTCTTTTCTCTACCCTTTCCAGCCGTTTTCAAAATCTTACTTCCAAAAGCGTTACGTTCACATCTTGTAGAAATAGCAGCTCACCCCTCAGATACAGAAAACTTACCATTCCATTTTTTTAGGGGGGGGGGTTGTTGTTTTATTTTACTTCATAATTCCTATATAAAATCAAAGTTAAACCCAGGTTAATTCTAATTGTAATATTTCTTCCCCCAAAAGACCGAAGTTGACCTATGGGGGCTATGTACGACGTGCTTGCGCTCCAAAAATTCGAAATGAAAAAGCCGAAACAAAACATCGTGAAGCCGAGGTCGCAACCTAACAGACAGGCACCACGGTTTTGAGCTTTCTAGGAAAACATTGAGCTCCTAAAAGTTTTACTGCTTGTTGTTCAGACAACGTTTCACCTCTCGCTCGCAGGACCGTGCAAAGGTGTTAAAAGCGTTATGCTCCCACATGCCGAGCTTTTGATTTATTTTCGGCGCTACATATCTGTGAAATATATTCATGTCTTTATGCACTGTGTGTTCCACGTCTCGAATGAGAGAGAGAGAGAGAGAGAGAGAGAGAGAGAGAGAGAGAGATGGAGAGAGAGATGGAGAGAGAGAGAAAGAGAGA
>NW_004797486.1:5635-7711 GCF_000002075.1 Aplysia californica | reverse complement strand
ACACACACACATATATATACACACATGCACACACACATACACCTTTTCTGCCTGCAACGTTTGGCCCACAGCCCGTAAAGATGATACAATTACAGTTTTCTGACAGCTGAGCTGGACAGGGGTGGTCCCCTGATAGCCCAGACTAGGGCAGCCTGTGAAACCCCCCGGGAGAAACAGCTCTGAAGAGGGGCATGTGTGAGTGCATTGGGCGTTTTTGTGTTTCTGTCTGTTAGTTTGCTTCTGCATGCGTGCGTTTCTGTTCGAATGTAGGCCTATACCTATACCCTCTCGCGCTCAAGTGTGTGTTTGTGCGTGTGTATGTATGTGTGTATGTGTGTATATTAGGTGTGTGTGTGTGTGTGTGTGTGTGTGTGTGTGTGTGTGTGTGTATTTGTGTGTGTGTGTGTGTGTGTGTGTGTGCAAATATATAGGCCCTACATGTATCATGTATGTAGTATGCATTAATGTGTGTGTTTATGTGTGTGTTTGTATGTGTGTATGTGTGTATGTATATGGACACACAAGCACACCCTGACCTTATGTAAAATTATAATATCGGCCTCTTTATCTTTCCTATTCAACAAGAGAAAAAAAAAACAACAGATGAAGACGACAAGCTTCTTGGGCTTAAATTCAAATAGCTGCTTTCAGAATTTTTGTTCAAGTGAGGTTACTGACCCTTTGAAAAAGTAGATTGTAAGCCTATTCAGAAGCTGGCGTATTCCCATTGGTTGTTCAAAGTTACTAAACCCAGCTCTGTGGTAAAATCCCCGAGTATTCTCGTTACTTCTTCAGTAAACAGATTTTGCTCTTCAGAATCACCAAGCCCATTCAGCCTCCAACTTAAATCTTGTCAGTAATCTCTGAAGCATCTTAACACGCTCCATCCTCTTTGTCAACCACATCGCTAAATGGTCATATTATTATTATTATTATTGTACATTTCTGCTTTTTCTTCACAAATTCGGTCTGTCTTTCAGTATTTTAACAGCTTAAGCAATTTTCACGTCCTCTTACACCGCCCCGGAAAGGGAGCAAATTATTACAATAAGGACAATGGGCAAGTCCTCCAAACTCAGAAACTTATTCTATTATTCAGCCGTCTTCTCGTCAGCCGACGGGAGGAAATCTTTGTGACAGAAGAGAGCGGTCGTTTTTCTGTCTCGGACTTTGAAGATGGCCTCAGCGCGGATTACTCTGAAGCCATGAAGAGAATGCTGTAGCTTGTTAGGTCCTAGTGTGAAGAGGCTGACAGGGTTGTTCAAGGGAGATGGTTAATCCTACATTATAGTGGATGTTCCGGGCAATGAAAGATACGCTGAGTCGGAAGGTAAAAAAGCAAACGTATAGTGTCTCTCCCGACTGGATCCTTTTGTTCTACGATAGAATTAGTATGCAAAAGAAGTTTTTCCTTTGTAATTAAGGCAAATGAGAAATCGTGATTATCATGTTTTCCGCCTCATAAAAAACGTTTTTGACTCAATTCTGAATTGTAAGTTCACGACTCTGGGTTCTTGTTTAGCATACATAAAGGGGGTGGTTGGATGGTGGCAGTTTGTGCTTTTATTATTCGTCTATAGTTTCTGTTTGTCTGTCTTCTCTTTTTTTCCGGCATTAAATGGGTATTATGGTGTCTTTGTGCGTCCCCCGAAGTCAAGACAAAGCAGAACAAAGATAGTAACAGCAGATGTTTAGATTTAAACGGAAATATGTATTTACTTAGGTTATGATACGACACATTGTAGCAGCGTACTTTTACAATAGCCCATGGAGGATGCCATTGAAAAGTCCTACTTCTTTTCTCACCTTCTGATCTATCTGTCTGTCTTACTCTATGAACAGGGTAATGGACTTTTAAGCGATATGACCTTAGTTGTGTTGATGTATTTCGCTTTGATCAAACAAACAATCAAAATGACTCAGGACTTCACACAGATAGATAAACAGGCTGAGTGGCAAACAGACAAGCAAACGGATGAACAGAGCATCTGGTGAATTCTTGACGGATCGATGTCAACAGGAATTCAAAATACATTCTTATGCATAATACATAATGATATGTTTACATTCTCCCCC
>NW_004797486.1:0-1320 GCF_000002075.1 Aplysia californica | reverse complement strand
AGAGAGAGAGAGAGAGAGAGAGAGAGAGAGAGAGAAAGAAGGTGTTTAAATGACATGCCAAGAAACAACCAAGATAATAAACAAAAGCATGAACATGCAATGTAATGATATTTTGTCATATGAGAGAAAATGGGTTTTTGAACCCTGCGCCCTTTAGCGGCAAAAAAAACAACACGTCAGCATTTATGAATTTTTAAAAAGTTATTTGGCACGAGAGTGTGAAAGGTAAATTAGAAGCTAAACGCGATAAATTGGTTTTGAGGGCAGCTTCCAGCAGCTCAATCTCAGAGACAAATAATGACGCAGCGAAACAACGGAAAAAAGAAAAGACCCCCCCCCCCACTCCCAAAAAAGACAAAATAAACATCTCCTTATTACGAGTTTGTCCTAGCATAATTGATAATCTCGATTGAATTAACACGCTGCCCAGACAGAACAAAAGCATTAGGACACTAGAAAATGCCAATTATTTCTCAGCTCTATCTCGAACGCTGGACCTTTAATTTTCTTAGGAGGTTAAAAAAGAGATAACAAGTGCCAAATAAGTGGCGGGCCAGGGCTTTATTCAATACATGTAAATTGTTTTTTAGCATTCTGCCTGTGGTTTTCTCGGCGTTATTTTACTTGAAGGCATAATCGCCTCGAACTTCCGTGCCAAAGGTTGACAACTCAGGCATGATTTTTCATATCAATCTCCGGATTTCTCTCTCAAAATTGTGAATTTTTCTCCTTTCTCCGCTGTTCTTTTGGTGATAGTTTTTTTCCCCTAATTTTTATTTATCTTTGTTTCCCCACTAATGGCTGTAGCTTTATTCATTTTGATATTTTGAACGGATTCCGTGTCCTTTTTTTGGCGAAAGTCTTGAAGAATGTCTCTGAAATATCCAAAATGGCAAAAGATTTGCACGAAATTAGAGGTCACAATGTCAAGATATCCAAAGATAAAGATGAAAATCTGAGACGGAAAAATGTTTTAATTATGGATAATTTGACGTTCTGCGAGACTTGAATGGAATTTACGCAAATAAAATAGAGTGCTGTACAAATAATAAACCCCATTCTACTACCCCCCCCCCTACTGCCCTTTCCCCTGCCTCCTAGATCTAAATTATAACTGTTAAAAAGAAGAACGTCCTGGCTGTTGCAGATTTATGATTCAGAAAGCGGTTATGAAATCTGAAAAGTGTGAGAACAAACACGGATTTCACAGGAAGCAGGACAGACATTTTAAACATAAAGAGTTTGCGGAACAACATAAAACACTCACACAAACACTCAAACGCGCATACACACATACGCACGAAAACCAAATTCACACAC
>NW_004797485.1:1133572-1134548 GCF_000002075.1 Aplysia californica | reverse complement strand
CATACACCATTCACCGCTCACTTCGGACGAGAAGATTTTTTTTCTCTTTCTATTAATTTTCTCATCCAAACGCTTGAAATATTTGGATAATAATAATAATATAATAATAGTCAGATAGGATTACGAGCTCACAAGTAAGTTGACTATTTCAAGCTGCCAACCTCCCAGGTGCAAGTTTCCTGGATCGAAATCAAATGTGACCTACACGACTGTCGCTCGCTTTCACGCGACTGAAAATACACATACGCCACTTTTAATTACGTCATTTCACTTTTTTTAAAAATCTTTAGTCCGGAAGGAGAATGCAGGGAAGACTAAAATCGAAATTTAGTACTGCGATTTTATTAAGCGTTGGTGAAATTGCAAAGTGGATCTTGCGTCGTAGACATCTCTGAAGCGATCAGCGGAGTCGAGAAAGAAAGAGGCTTTCTCTTTGTCCTCTGAATTTTAAACAGCAGCTCTGACTGGCTTATTTTCGCCGTTTCTGGTTTTTTTTAAAATGTCGTTTTATTTCGCCATTCTCGTTAATGCTTCTGCTTGCTACAAGTTGTGTTGATATAATTTGTGGGTGTGTTTATGGGCTGCTTCATGTTTGTTTTATCTATTAGTTAGTGCACTTACTTACAGAGAGGGTTTTGTCGGGCAGATAATTACTATTTAGGATTCCGAGGACAGGAGGGAGAGAAGGAGAGAGAGAGAGAGAGAGAGAGAGAGAGAGAGGGAGAGAGAGAGAGAGAGAGAGAGAGAGAGAGAGAGAGAGAGAGAGAGAGAGGAGAGGAGAGGTGAGGGAAGCAAACGTCTTTGTAACGAAATGTCCAGTCTTGGATTTAATGTGGGTTCTCGGTGTGTGTGAGAGAGAGAGAGGGGGGGGGATGGGAGAGAGAGAGGGAGGGAAGAAAAAGAGAGAGGGGGGAGAGAGAGAGAGAGGAAGGGAAAAGAAAGAGAGGGAAGAGAAAGAGAGGGAGGGGAGGGGACT
>NW_004797485.1:1129816-1131175 GCF_000002075.1 Aplysia californica | reverse complement strand
GGGGATTCAGAGGGTCCTTGCCCTGTTTTTCCCCATAGTCTAATATTTTGCAATTAGGTTTGACTTTTTCTGGAAAATAAAATGATTGATTTGTGAGTGTGTTAGTGGCCATAAGTGTGATTTGCAGAAAAAAACAAAAAAAGAAATACAGCAGTTTGATCCCCAAAAGCAGCGAATCTGTGCACGAGAGTGAGAGTCATAATGTAGGGGCTGCCCATGTTCCTAGATAGTTGCAGAGGGGAGGGACCAATGAACAGCCCGACTGCATGCGCAGAAGACGAATTGTCACTGAGGGGCGTTCTCTTGACTTATACCAAACCTCTTTTGGGCCATACTGTGAAAAGTGACGACACGGGCGACGAAGGGAGGATGTCAACTACCCGATAAAAGACTGTTATATCGTCACTGCGCTGGTAAACAATGGCATATCTCAGAGTTGGGCCAAAATGCAGAGGTAGCATTTTGTTTTGATTTTGTTTGGTGGTACTATATATCTTATCTTTAGGTAAAACCGAAACAAAATTGCCCTGGCAGTCGCAAAAGAAACATGCATGGCAAGTTATACTATTCATCATCATCATCATCATCAATGCCTTTCACCCCTGGCAGGGTAAAGGCCAAATACAAGCTCCTTCCATTTATCTCTGTCCTGAGCCATCCTTCCAAGCTCGTTCCAAGTGAGCTTCATTTCTCTCATGTCCCTTTCCACGCATCTCCTCCATGTTTCCCGTGGCCTACCCCTGCCTCGTGCTCCTAATATACTATTATTAGATGATAAATTTGTCAAGTTAAACAGTCTCTGTGTGTTACCAGGGAGAGTTTTTAACGTATATGTACGTTGGTTTCCGCAGTTATGTTTAAAAGCAAAGAGAGTTCCTTTTCACCTGTAAGCGTACTCTGGTTTCCCGCAGGTACGTGCAAGAGCAGGAGGAGAGTTTTTACGTATAAATTAATTATACGTACGTTGTTTTTTCCCCCACAGGTACATGCGAGAGCAGGAGGAGAGCGAACGGGAGGCCCTCCTGTCGCGCACATTCACCACCAACGAGCAGGAGCACTCGGTGATGATCGACCCGGCGCTGCAGCACCACTCGCGCCTCAACGACTCGCACCGACAGCTGGACGACCTACTCAGCCACGGCGGCAGCATCATCTCGGGCCTACGCGACCAGCGCGTCACGCTGAAGGGCGCCCAGCGGCGCATCCTGGACATCGGCAACACGCTGGGGCTGACCAACACGGTTATGCGGCTCATCGAGAAGCGCACAGGCCAGGACAAGGTCATCATGGTGGCGCTCATGCTGGCCAGCTGTGTGCTCATGTACTGCGTGTGGCGCTACTTCTCCTGAGCCGCTACTG
>NW_004797485.1:1128565-1129716 GCF_000002075.1 Aplysia californica | reverse complement strand
GTGTGTGTTTGTGTGTGTGTGTGTGTTTGAGGTGGGAACGGGGTAACATACTGGGAGAGAGAGAGAGTGTAGAGGGAGAGGAAGAGAGAGAGACAGGATGAGAGAAAGAGAGAGAGAGAGGGAAGAGAGAGAGGGAGAGGGAGAGAGAGAGGGAGAGAGAGACAGTATGAGAGAAAGAGAAAGAGAGGGGAAAGAGAGCTAGAGAGGGAGAAGAGGGAGAGAGAGGGAAAGAGAGAGGGGGAGAGAGAGAGGGAGAGAGAGAGGGGGTGAAGGAGGGAGAGGGAGGGAGAGGGAAGGAGGGAGAGGACAAATAGACAGATAGATAGACTTCGCAAAGCTGCATGATTTGATCAATGTTCGCCTTGGCTGTCGCTCACAGCAATATTAATATATTATTTCGCTTAACCTTGTAGATATCTCTGTCTCAATGGGGAAAGAATGCGGGTGGTTGGAGGGTGCCACCGGTTGGTCCCATTTCTGTACTCTCCAACTGTTGTCTCTGTCTGTCTGTCTGTCTGTCTGTCTGTCTGTCTGTCTGTCTGTCTGTCTGTCTGTCTGTCTGTCTGTCTGTCCCCCAGCAAGAAATGACCATTACTATGTCGATGTGCTTTTTTTGCTCCAACTTCTCAAGGGGGATAAATAACTAGAATTGTTATCATCTACCTCTCCTCCTTATCTGCTCTTCTCCTCCTTTCTGTGTTTGTTACTCTCATGTAAGTGGGTGGTTGGCGGGTGCTCTGCTGTGATTTGCTTTTTTTTCACTCTTGTTTTTGCGCATCCGGTCCTATCAGAGACGGACGTTAAACTAGGAGGTCCCGCCCCGTAATAACCCAATAGTGTTTAACCCATACCATTTCACCATTTTTTCACCATTTTGCGGATCAGAGGCGAATTAAAATATTATGTTCTGTGTCGGAAATTTGAATATTTTGCTACGTTCTATCAAAACTTATTGTCACAAACATTTTGATTAATTTCTTTGAGCGACTAGAAGTAAAATAGCAACTGCAACTGCAACTGCTGCAACAACAACAACAACAGCAACAACAACAACAACAACAACAACAACAACAGCAGCAACAACAACAACAACAACAACAGCAGCAACAACAACGGTAACAAAACCAGCAACAACAACAACAACAACAACA
>NW_004797485.1:1122635-1125295 GCF_000002075.1 Aplysia californica | reverse complement strand
GGGGGGACATTTCTCGTTCATGCACAGTAGAATTGTAAATGGGCTGATCGAACAATGTCACGCTCATAACTGTGCCTGAACTACAACAGGGAACTGCTGCTTTTCATTTCCTAATCCTTTGTACCGTCCTTTTCCCCTACTTCTTTTGTATGTTTGTCACATTCTTGTGACCAGCTATTTCGGGGTGCCACTTGATGGTCGAAGCAGACCTTGTGCTGTTGAAGCCAGAGAGATGAGCAGAATAAGCCTGATTCCCTGTAAGGACTTCTCTGTTGACATCCACCCCTTGGCGCTCATATGACCTTATGCAGTTGCGAGTGCCGTAAAACCTCTACTAAAACAAACACACAAAACAAAACATCTATCGTTCTTATCTCCCTGCGAGTGGGAGGTTGGAGGGTGCTCTGGTGTGCCCTGCCCCTTCTATCCTTTCATCTGACATCTATTGGTCTTAGTTCTTATCTCCCCGCGTCCTGTGCTAAAATGAAAAAGCCAAAGCTATTCAAACCCGGCCTTTACTTCACATATAATTCTTAGAAAATTTTCTGCTTCTCCATTGGATTTTTAGTGAATCTTAGAACTGCACACAAGTTGCTTCCATATTATATTTATAAGGACATTGAAATTGAAACTATAGGCCTAGCCTTACCAAAGTATCCGATCGAGGAAACTTTCTTAGAACATGCCCAAATATGGCCTTTTTTGTTGTCTACTGGTTTCCAGGGAAAGGAGGTACGAGTAGTGGTGGGCACTAGTCGATATTGGCCAATATCGAGTACTGTATCGACTAAGAGAGCTGGGTATCGATAAGTACTCAGTACTTAGTAAGGTTCGAATGAAGGGACGTAATTGAATAAGTGCATTTGTATAGGATTGAACGAGGGGGAGTAGAAAACCCGGGTACCCGGCACTAATATCCGGATAGCTGGTTTTGGGCTGTTTACCCGGGTACCCGTAGAACTACCTGGTACTCGCCCAGCCCCACTGCGTGTAGTATATGTCTGCGTGTGTGTGTCTGCGTGTGTGTGTGTCTGCGTGTGTGTGTCTGCGTGTGTGCGTATGTGCAAACCAGTGTGGTGCATCTTGTTGTACCTGTAGTCAGTGTGGTCGTCTGCGTGCCTGCGTGTACGCCTGTATGCATGCCTGCGTTTTAGCCTGTATGCGTGCCTGCGTTTTAGCCAGTATGCGTGCCTGCGTTTTAGCCTGTATGCGTGCCTGTGTTTGTGTGCCTGTGTGGAGCATCTTGTTGTAAGCCGGTGTGCTCATGTATACATTATGACATGTCTGTGTGCCTGCGTGTACGCCTGTATGCGTGCCTGTGTCTGTGTGCCTGTATGGAGTATGTTGTTGATTGTTATTGTACAGAGATTTATTTCATCATGGTTTGCTGCAACTGCAAAGAATAAAAAACCCCCAAACATTTCCATTTTCTAAAATTGAGTGATTTTATTTTTAGTTGTTGTTGTAAGAGACCTCAAATTATGCATGTGTGAGTGGTTGGCGGGTGCTCTGGTGTGGTTTGCTCCTTCTTTCCTCTTAAACATCTATCGTCCTTATCTCTCCTCCTTCTTTTTTACGTTTGTTGTTACTCTCTTGTAACACCTCTAATCTTCGGCACTTATATGACCTTATTGTGTTGCAAGTGCCGTAAAACTTTATACTAAACTAAGCCACTGGTAGGTCCTACTTCTTTACTTTCCTCTGTTGTTTCTGTCTGTGTGGGTGGTTGGAGGGTGCCACTGGTAGGTCCTACTTCTTTACTTTCCTCTGTTGTTTCTGTCTGTGTGGGTGGTTGGTGGGTGCCACTGGTAAGTCCTACTTCTTGACTTTCCCCTCTGTTGTTTCTGTCTGTGTGGGTGGTTGGTGGGCGCCACTGGTAGGTCCTACTTCTTTACTTTCCCTCTGTTGTTTCTGTCTGTGTGGGTGGTTGGAGGGTGTCACTGGATATCTACCGATTTTTCCGGTAGTTACCAATTTCGGACTTGTTCTACCTCCATAACAATAAATATTATATTATATGTCAAAACTACTGGATTTGAGATGGGGTCTGTTCTGAAGCACTTCCAATCTTCCCTGTTTTTACGGAAACCCGTACAGTCCAAAAGATGCGTACCTGCCGCATGATTATATCGACTGTATACGTCTAAGAAGAAAAAGAAAGAGGAGAGAGATAAAGAGATAGTAAAGGCTTATTATATCGGTATTCCGTAGCAAAGGATCTGAACTTGCCCCCCCTGGGGACTGCCCCGTTTGTCACTGGCCCAGTTTGTCTCAATTTCATTTAAGTTTACGTATTTGAGTATTGATGACAGTCATAATTACAGCACTTTAACACTGTAGTTGTAACTTAAGTTTTTTATTCTCCACCTTCAAATTGGTGGTGTAGAGATAGTCCCGCTAAAATGTCAATTCAGCTTGTGTTGTTCAATAGTTCTTCCTTTTTGTATGCTAATCTGACAAATCAAAGCAAATTACTGTAAAATTTCAACAATGATGGTCTTTCGTTTAAAAACAATTGAAAAATAAAATTCAATTCATACTATCAATCAATCATTCATTTACTCTTTTAGAGAGTGTCAGTGACAACTTCCATCATGCAGGGCACAGTCGAGGCCTGTGACAAACTGGGCCTTTGACAGACTGGCATGCTTCCGCCCCCC
>NW_004797485.1:1120737-1122535 GCF_000002075.1 Aplysia californica | reverse complement strand
TCAGAAAGAGACAGAGAGAGAGAGAAGAGGGGAGGAGTTGATCTTGCGAGAACTTCCGGGCGGGTGAGAATAGCCACTTTCTAAATTTTAGTTTGCAATACCTTAAGTATTTGTATTTCAGAAGAGGTGCCTTACTGACTTGCATCTAATGAGGCCTGTGTTCTCCACAGGTTTGAGTCAATAGGGCCAAACCTAGATCTAAGAACGGCTAGACTCTCAGGCTTGCCGTACTTAAGAACGTCTAGCCACTTAGTAAATTCAGGAGGACTTCCGTAACAACGAGCGACCACTAGGCCTAGATCTAGGCCTATGAGACAGAGCAGAATTGAGGGCTAGGGGTAAGGGTAGATCTAGGGGTAGATCTAGGGGGGTAGGATTGGGGTAAGGGTATTTGAAGTCAAGTTTGGTGTAGAGTGTAGAGTCTAGATAGATCTAATCTAAATTCTAGATCTAGATCTAGTTTAAACCCACCTCTTGCAGCAATCACCAACTGCAGGACATACATGGAGAAGTCACAAATTCACATTTCACGCGACAGCCTACTCCACTGTCCCTATCTAATCTAGAATCTAGAATCTAGAGTCTAGCACCGTACGCTGACCAACTTGCAACTGACAATGCTCTTGCCCTTGCCCCTTGACTTTGACTGCCACTCACGACTCACGAGGTCTTCCCCGGTCCGTGGCTCACGCCTCGGCCTGCCCTTGTTTTCTTCTTCAATGTCAAGTACGTACTCGATTACTTTTCCCGAATCAACTAACAACATTTGGATTTCTAGTTTTCATTTCGGCGCTTTTTTCGGTAGTTCCCACCCCGCAATCTGGCCTTATGAAAATAATGTGGGGGATTTTACCATAATTTGATGTTTTGCAGTTGTTAGGTTTGATATCTTAGCTCGCCGCGCATCGAACGTATAGATCTAGATCTAGGATGTAGATCTAGGCTCAAATAAGGGGGGTGGGATCTACCGAAAAAGCACCTTAATTTCTAAAGAGAGGCTCCCATTCATTGACTATTGACAGTTTTGGGAATTGAGAGCTGACATTTCGCGAAGTTTCACGAAAAACTAACTCTTGTTTCTAGGTCTTGAAAACAGTACGAGCAGTTTAGTATAACTAAACTCTTCGTGTATAATTCAAGTTAGTATAGAACTCGTCAACATTTGCATTCGCATAAATGCGAATTTATAATACATTTTGTACAATTATCTCTTTGGTGTGGACTCAAGAACCTTACTGTATAACCTCCTGGCGTGGACTTCATCGGCCGTGAACCTTAATTACGACTGATAACTCTGCTGAGTTCGCAATGCATGCTAAACATGCATAACATCAGAGAGTATTTAATTGATAACATGCATATTAGATACATGTATATTTAAATCAGTTGGTAGGAAATTTTGAATTTTGGTGGCCGAAGCCTACTCTTTTCTAATCGATCTTTAATGTGCGCAACTTGCACAGGGGACATCCGAGATTTTTCACTCTTGTCCGAGAAGGCTAGGTATAGATCTTTCCTGCCAGAAGATCTGGGTTGTGGCTGAAAGACGGCAGTAAGAAGGAGCCAAGGAGAAACAGTAGAAATTCTGCGCAGAAAGAGTCAGGAGCCCAGAGGAGGGGGTAAAGGGGGTGGGGGCAGAAAGTGGAGAGGAAAGCAGACGACAGAACATTGCTAGAGAGCAGGAAAGGAGACAATTTTAGAGAAGAAAATGCTGTGCGTAAGAACATGCTACTTCCCCCTTTTGGGAATGGTTTAAGACAACTTCAGTCAGTAGCACTGCCCTGGTGAGGGGGGGGGG
>NW_004797485.1:1119021-1120637 GCF_000002075.1 Aplysia californica | reverse complement strand
ATTCCCTGTAAAGACTTCTCTGTTGACACCCACCCCTTGGCGCTCATATGACCTTATGCAGTTGCGAGCGCCGTAAAACCCTCTACTATTAAAAAAATTAAATTTAAGACTGCGCATTTTGTCATTGTGTACTGTGGACCATTGTCCCTCTGTGATACTGTGAATCTGTCCATTGTGTGACGGTCGGCTTATCTTCCTTCTTCGATTCATCACAATGCCGCAGAAACTCTGAACCTGTCACATGTACTCACAACAACAACAACAACAACTACATGTTCTCTATCTGACGGCTGAAGAAACCAGCAATAAAGTACATCTTGTCATATAATCTTGTCGTTCTGGACTTGCAGATCTGAGATAGGCTAAACAGGAATTTGCTAATCAAACAAACAGACGAACACCCCCCCACCAAAAAAAAAAAGAAGAAAAATATAACATAAAGAAACAAAGAGACAAACAAATAAACAACACACACACAAACACACATACCTACACACACACACACACGCGCGCGCGCGCACACATACCAACACACACACACACACACACACACAGAAACAAAACAACTGGTATTGGCGGCGCCACGTATTCAAGGGAAACAACCCTTACCGGTCTATTGTGTATCTGTTTTTCAGTAGTTCTGTCCCCTGTTTTGCTTTCCTGCGCTGGTACCGGTAGTGGTAGAGAGTTTACAGTAATACTAAAATATGAGATAGAATTCACAGGCATCATTCTTTGTTAAAGGCCTAGTAACCCAGTGAACTAACTACAGACAGTACTACTTTTTTTTCATGACATGGCTGTACCCCTGAGCATCGCCGTGGCATCGACTACCGCGCGTAAGTGTTTTCGCGCCCCGCGCTGGGCGATACGCGAAACAATGCACTGTTGTTATGGAGCGCCGCCACGAGTGTCACCTCTCTATTACTGTAAACCCTCTCTGGTAGTGGTAGTTCTGTACTTCATTCATGCATACTTTTGTTTTATTCTTCCCTGGACTGTGCAGCATTGTGACGTAGTTCCGGCTCACCACAGGGCACACCGTTTAACTCTGTGTGCCTGGTACCAAATGAAGGCAAGGTTGGAAAGGTTGCGCACACACTTGATCGTAACGGCCCTGGTAGAATGAAATAATTAAAGAATTAAGTAATTCCGTCCTTTATTTTGGTACCCATGAAGCCGCCCTCCAGCGCGTGAAGTTTTTATGGTTGGAGAGTAGAGAGTGGCGGCCATGACAGTGCCTGGTCTAGGATATTTCTATATAAAACGTGTGTAATGTCGAACTAAAGCTATGGCGCTCATATGACCTAAGGCTCGGGTCACACTGCAAGGAGAGCGGGCACAGCAGAGGGCAGCAGTGACAATTATTACAAAGACAAAGAGGTGACTGGCTGCGCGACTCGAGGCGGGTCAAGCGCAAAGATGGCGGTTTATTTATTGCCGCTGGCTTAGCTCGAAATTTGCTCACGTCTGCACGCAGGTTGTTGTTTAGTGTCAATAAAAGAAATAGATAAGAATCAAAGAGGTTTTATCTAAGAGGGGGGGGGAGGGAGAAAGAGAGAGAGAGAGAGAGAGAGAGAGAGAGAGAGAGAGAGAGAGAGAGAGAGTGACGGGGA
>NW_004797485.1:1115505-1118921 GCF_000002075.1 Aplysia californica | reverse complement strand
TGATATCCTCCCAGATGAATTGCACGGGTAGGGAGTTAGTTGTGCATGGAGCGGGGGGAGCCAGATGGACAGAAAGGCAAACCAAACAGATAGATAGACAGACAGACCGGAATATCAGACAGACAGACAGTAAGGCAGATAGATAAACAAAAAAGGAGAAGTAGAGACCAGGACGATAGATGTTTATTAGTACAGAAGGAGCAAACTACACCAGAGCACCCGCCAACCCCCCACTTGCTCTTTCCACATATAATATTATATATATATATATATATATATATATAATCATATATATATATATTATATATAATGGCCGCCACTAGCTTTACTCTCCATCCATAAAAACTTCATGCGCCTGTGGGCTTCATTATGGGTGCGAAAATAAAGGACTAAATTATTTCTTTCTACCAGGGCCGTTACGATCGAGTGTGTGCGCAACCTTTCCAACCTTTCCCTTCATTTGGTACCAGGCAAACAGAACCAAAACGGTATGCTCTGTGCTGAGTCGGATCTACGTCACAATGCTGCACAGTCCAGGGAAGAATATGTACTGAACTATCGGTGCAGGAAGGCAAAACAGGGGACACAACTGCTGAAAAACAGATACACAATAGACCGGTACGGGTTGTTTCCCCTGAATTCATGACGCTACCAGTTTTGTTTGATTCAGTCAGTCCGTGTGTTCTGCTGTTTTGGGGGGGGGGGGGTGTTCTTTTCTTTTGTTTGTTTGTGTGTGCCTGTGTATTTGTGTGTACGTGTGTGTGTGTGTGTGTTTGTTGGTTTGTTTGTCCTTTTTGTTTGTTTCTTCATTTCTTTGAGGGGTTTTTGTTCGTCTGTTTGTTTGCTTGATTAGCAAATTCATGTTTAGCCTATCAGTAAATGAAGAATGACAAGATTATATCATAAGAAGTACTTTATTGATGGTTTCAGCTATTAGATAAATTAGTTGTAGTAGTTGTTGTTGTTGTTGTTTTCTTTACATGTGACAGATTCAGAGCTTCTGAGGCATCGTGATGAAATCAGCTGCTCGTCAAAATAAAATAATCAAAGAAACCCACATTTTTCTGACAGTGGGGCAATTTTTTCTGAATTTTCCTTTTTTTGGTTGGGGGGTGTGGGTTGGGGTGGGGTGGGAGGGGGGGGTGCGCTCAACGGCTCAACGGTCTTTCTGTCACTATAAAATCACATTTCTTTGAGGATTATACAGAAGGGAAAAAAAGTTGATCAGAGGGAGGCATAATAAAATGTAAATATGTGCAGTTTTCAAGTATACTCAATCCCAGGAAGTCACCAAGCTTTGGCGGCCATTTTCTTGCTAATTTTACCTCTGACACAATTAATAACAAATAATTACAGACAGCCTACTTTAGAACAAATAATAATGATTAATTTGGAAAGAGCAAATAATAAAAATCAATTATCAACTTTAGAGAGAACAAATAATAACAAGTACATGTAATAAGAAACAGCCTACCTAAGAACAATAATAACAAATAATTACAAACAGCCTACCTTAGAACAAATAATAACGATTAACTTTGGAAAAAACAAAAAATAACAATCAACTATCAACTTTAGAAAGAACAAATAATAACAATCAACTATCAACTTTAGAAAGAACAAATAATAACAATCAACTTTAGAAAGAACAATTAATAACGATCAACTTTGGTAAGAACAAATAATAACGAACAACTTTAGAAAGAACAAATAATATTGTTTGTTTGTTTGTTTGTTTAGTATAGGGTTTTACGGCGCTCGCAGCTGCATAAGGTCATATGAGCGCGCGGGACACACCTAATACTTTTTCGTTGGTAGGAAATTTTGAATTTTGCCCAGGTGGCGGCCGAAGCCTACTCTTATCGATTTTAGACCACCAAGGGATCTTTAATGTGCGCAACTTGCACACGGGCCCTCCGAGATTTTTCGCCCTTTTCCGAGAAGGCTAGGTGTAGATCTTTCCTACCAGAAGATCAGGGGTGTGGCAGAAAGACAGCAGTAAGGAGGAGTCAAGGAGTAAACAAATAATAACAAACAACTTTAGAAAGAACAAATAATAACGAACAACTTTAGAAAGAACAAATAATAACGAACAACTTTAGTAACGAACAACTTTAGAAAGAACAAATAATAACGAACAACTTTAGAAAGAACAAATAATAACGAACAACTTTAGTAACGAACAACTTTAGAAAGAACAAATAATAACGAACAACTTTAGAAAGAACAATTAATAACGAACAACTTTAGAAAGGACAAGGGATTTCGCGACCCCAGAAAGACATGCAGAAAGTTTTATTCGCTCAGTACCCTGTTTGGAAAAATTTGGCGATAAAAATGTTTGAGTTTCACAATATGTCAAGCTTTATCAAATGTTATTCCTTGAATATCTCGATAACAACTCCAAAATATCGTACGATTTTGATAGAGCATATTAGAACAGATGATTCCATGGATTTGGTTTTAGAACCTCATGGTCTCAGTAACTTAAAACTGCCCAAAATGTCAGATAGAACTTTGTATTTCTGAGGCGGCCATTTTCCGAAAGCTCTTGCTACGTCTTTGTAAGTGTATGTGTGAGCTCTTGCTACGTTTTTGTAAGGGTATATGTGAGCTCTTGCTACGTCTTTGTAAGTGTATGTGTGAGCTCTTGCTACGTCTTTGTAAGGGTATATGTGAGCTCTTGCTACGTCTTTGTAAGGGTATATGTGAGCTCTTGCTACGTCTTTGTAAGGGTATATGTGAGCTCTTGCTACATCTTTGTAAGGGTATATGTGAGCTCTTGCTACGTCTTTGTAAGGGTATATGTGAGCTCTTGCTACGTCTTTGTAAGGGTATATGTGAGCTCTTGCTACGTCTTTGTAAGGGTATATGTGAGCTCTTGCTACGTCTCTGTAAGGGTATATAGGCAGCGTGCTGGAATCAGGCTCTCGGCAAAATAATCAAAGTGAAGAAACTTAGCATTTTACCGCAGGTTTCTGAATTTTTATTAATTTTTTGTTTTTTTTGCTCAACACCTTTCATGCCCATTAAAGAACTCATTTCTGTGTGGATTTTTCTGAAAAACGTTGATTAAAGGCACAAAGAATGTAAATGTTCAGTTACCACGGACTCTTAAGCTAAGGAAATAACTAATCTTTGGCCGCCATTTTCTCACTAATTTTATCTCTGAAAACAGGTGACCCCACCTCCTTCTTTCGCAAATATCTCGACTTGTATTCAAGGTAAATGGATATTTTTTTCATCCAAATAAAGACAAATGAACAAGCTTTAAGATGATACAAGTAACTCTACATGCCTAAAAATTGACGAGAGCCTGGTTCCACTACGCAGCATCACATATCACTTTCACAAAAAATTCAACATGAATGAAGAGAGAAAAAAAGCTGCCAATAATACATACACATCACATCAGG
>NW_004797485.1:1112205-1115405 GCF_000002075.1 Aplysia californica | reverse complement strand
AGAGAGAGAGAGAGAGAGTGACGGGGAGGGGCGCGAGAGAAAATGAAAGATGAATGAGTGTACACAAAGGGAATGTTTTAGAGAACAATGAATATAGGTATATCTTGTATTCGTGCTCAGGCGTGTCCTGCGTGCAAACGTGAGTATATTTTCAAGCTTTGCGAGCTAAGATAAATAAACCCGATTTAACGGCGCTCGAAAACGCTCGAAATTTACTCACTTCTGTATGCAGAACACGCCTGAGCACATACAAAGTCATGATAGCGCGCAACACGCAAGATCAACTCACATTCAGTGACAATAACAACAAGAAAGGAAAAAGAAAGTAGATAACGGCAATTGAAACTGAAACTGAAAATACAATGCCACACGACGTTGCATTGCAGCGGCGCCCGCTCCGCTCTGCTTGCAGTGTGGCCACTCAATGTTAACGCCTCAAACAGCTGGGCTCTGCTTGCAGTGTGGCCACCCAATGTTAACGCCTCAAACAGCTGGGCTCTGCTTGCAGTGTGGCCACCCAATGTTAACGCCTCAAACAGCTGGGCTCTGCTTGCAGTGTGGCCACCCAATGTTAACGCCTCAAACAGCTGGGCTCTGCTTGCAGTGTGGCCACCCAATGTTAACGCCTCAAACAGCTGGGCTCTGCTGCGCCCGCTCTGCTTGCAGTGTGGCCAGTGCAGTTGCGAGCGCCGAAAAACCTCTTCTAAAAAAATTATTTTTTTAAAATGAACTAACACAAAAGCCAGTCCAGTCAAACTGACATTGTCGGTCGTCTGCACAGCCCGAACCACTCCCATACACACTTTTCACTCCAGCCTACGGCCTGTTCCAGTGAATCCGGCGGGTTTAATTAATTAACACTTTAACCCGTTCACTGCCTCTCCCGCGATTGTAGAAGCTATCTAGTATCTAGTAGAAGCCGTTTGATCAGATTGTAAAGCTAGCCTGGCAGGGAAAGGGTGAAGGGACATGCGGTTGTTGGGGTCATCAAAGTTCATTCAAAGTAGGAGTGTTACAGGACTTCTGAGTGGGGCTGTGTGTGTGTGTGGGGGGGGGGGGGGGGGCTTGACGCAATGCACTTTACGTCAGCAGGATAAGAGTGCGGTCAGCTCGCTCGTTGCGGAGCAAAAACTGAAGCTAAATATAAAAACGACATTACGTGTGGAAGTGGTGCTCTTCTTAGGTTATGACATTCGAGTCGAGCACGTAAATGAGGGAACGTTGGAGAACATGGTACTGGCTTGGTGATTGCATCATTCCCGGATTTGCAGGATTTGTCAATGATGCGATAACAAATTGAATAGGAGCAATGAAGAAATGTCATTTTCAATCCTAGGGAAACTTGAAATGTCAATCCCCCCCCCCCCCCCCCGGGGCTTCGCTTTCGACTCCCCAATGGACCTTTCTTGGGGCCTATGCTGGAACAAAAAAAAAAAAAAAAAAAGAAAAGAAAAGAAAGAAAATCATCTTTTTGAGTTGTACATATATGTATTATTTATTGAAGGAACCAGAGGAGAAGATCTGGAAATGGGGGCTCTCGTGGCCTAGAGGTTAAGGTGTTGGCCTCTCATTCCAAGGTCCCGGGTTCGAATCCGGGTAACAACCGAAAAAAAAATTTCTTTTCTAAATGTGTCTCCTTTCACCCCATTTCATGCTCTCTCTACGTTGATTAAAGGCACAAAGAATGTAAATGTTCAGTTACCACGGACTCTTAAGCTAAGGAAATAACTAATCTTTGGCGGACATTTTCTCACTAATTTTATCTCTGAAAACAGGTGACCCCACCTCCTTCTTTCGCAAATATCTCGACTTGTATTCAAGGTAAATGGATATTTTTTTCATCCAAATAAAGACAAATGAACAAGCTTTAAGATGATACAAGTAACTCTACATGCCTAAAAATTGACGAGAGCCTGGTTCCACTACGCAGCATCACATATCACTTTCACAAAAAATTCAACATGAATGAAGAGAGAAAAAAAGCTGCCAATAATACATACACATCACATCAGGTGCATCTTTCAAAACATGCAGAAATTTATCACCCACCTTGAAAGTTATATACATTCGATTAGTATTAGTAGAGTATGAGTGACAGTCGAGGGGCAAGAGCATATATTGTCACTGTTCAGTGCAAGTTGGTCAGCGTACGGTGCTAGATAGGGACAGTAGAGTAGGCTGTCACGGGAAATGGGAATTTGTGACTTCTCGACGGACATCTTGAAGTTGGTGACAGCTACAAGAGGTGGGTGTTTATATTTAACTACAATCTGCCGCTGTGTTGTCTTACAATTTGCGTAGAAATGGGCGATAAAAGCTAGAAAGAAAAATCCACTAATGAATTAAAGTTGAACAACAAAAACATGAAGAAATACAGCTAATAATTGTCCGTCATATTCTCTTCTTGTTTCATCTTGGTGAGGAAATATCACTGTACCTATGTACCTGCTCACCCACATTCTCGTAGTCAACGATAGATACAAAAAAGTTCCCTAACATGGAACCGTACCCGAAGAACAGACAAGGGACAGACAAAATCATACACAGGACAAAACAACAACATCCAAACATGACGCGTTTCTGCTTCATCAAGGTCGTCCACAGCGTCTCCGCCTCCTGCAAATCCTCAGGGTCGCTCGGCTGTGAACATGATGAAAAGAAGAACAAAAAGTGTTTTGGAGATGATAATGATGACAATAGTGATGATTATGACGATGACAATGATAATGACAATGATGATAACAATGACGATGATGATGATGATGATGATGATGATGATGATACTGACTATGACAATGACAATGATGATGACAATGACAATGACGATGATAATAACATTGATGAGGACAATCTTTATTTATCTCTCAGGGAGAAATGTGTCTTGGTCTTAACTATGGCAGTGGAATGTAGCAAAGGTTAGGTGAACTCACGCATACACGCAACAAGACAGGACATCAATAAAAACATGTTTTATGTTCTGAAACTACCCAACTCTGTACTGTAAACATTTTCTGTCTGTCTGTCTGTCTGTCTGTCTGTCTGTCTGTCTGTCTGTCTGTCTGTCCGTCCGTCCGTCCGTCCGTCCGTCCGTCCGTCCGTCCGTCCGTACGTCCGTCTCTCTCTCTCTTTCTCTCTCTCTTTCTCTCTCTCTCTGTCTCTCTGTCTCTCTCTCTCTCTGTCTCACTCTCTCTCTTTCTCTT
>NW_004797485.1:1109821-1110524 GCF_000002075.1 Aplysia californica | reverse complement strand
GGGGGGGGTTGACACAATAATGGACCTTGTCTTGCCACTTAATGGCCCTAGCTCTTCTGAGACTGGCGGTGTGGAGATGGTTCAGTTCCTTGGCGAGACGCTGGAAAACCGTTTTTGCTTTGGTAAGTGTTTTACGGCGCTCACAACTGCATAAAGTTATATGAGCGCGCGAGATACATTTAAATTAAGCATTTTCAGTTTGATAGGAATACAATTTTTAATTTTTCAGGAGTGGCGGCAGCAGCCTACTCTTATCGATTTTAGGACCACCGAGGGATCTTTAATGTGCGCAACTTGCACATGGGACCTCCAAGATTTTTCACCCTTATCCGAGGTGTGGCTGAAAGACAGCCGTAAGAAGAAGCCAAGGAGTAGCAGTAGAAAGGCTGCAGAAAGACTCAGGAGCCCAAAGGATGGGACAAAGGGGAGGAGGGAGGGGGGCAGAAAGTGGAGACGAAAGCAGACGACAGAACAGTAGGCTTCAGCCTCCACCCGTGCAAATTAAAAAATCCCTACCAACTGAAAATGTTTGGTGTGTCCTGCGCGCTCATATGACCTTATGCACTTGCGAGCGCCGTAAAACACTTACCCCCAAAAAAAAAAGTGGACCTCCACCTGAGAGGGACGTCATCCAATTATTCCTGTCCCTGCTGTTTTATGCAAGAAAACACACACACACACACACACACACACACACACACAC
>NW_004797485.1:1107182-1109721 GCF_000002075.1 Aplysia californica | reverse complement strand
CAAAGGTTAGGTGAACTCACGCATACACGCAACAAGACAGGACATCAATAAAAACATGTTTTATGTTCTGAAACTACCCAACTCTGTACTGTAAACATTTTCTGTCTGTCTGTCTGTCTGTCTGTCTGTCTGTCTGTCTGTCTGTCTGTCTGTCCGTCCGTCCGTCCGTCCGTCCGTCCGTCCGTCCGTCCGTCCGTCTCTCTCTCTCTCTTTCTCTCTCTCTCTGTGTCTCTCTTTCTCTCTCTCTCTCTGTCTCTCTGTCTCTCTTTCTCTCTCTCTCTGTCTCTCTCTCTCTCTTTCTCTCTCTCTCTCTCTGTCTCTCTCTCTGTCTCTCTCTCTCTCTCTCTCTCTCTCTCTCTCTCTCTCTCTCTCTCTCTCTCCATAATAGCATAATACTATGTCAGTTTACTATCCCTCCAGCTCACTTACCCCTTGATCCTGCAGCTCCAGAAACTTCCGGTACAACTCCTGCTTTTTCCACAGTCTCCTAAACAATGTCTCGGGCTCTAAGAACTTCTCGTAGTGAGCTTGTGACGAACACACCTTGGCACAAACCGCTTCACGGGCCTTGATCAGGTCATTATAAAATTCGGCATATCTGTACCACACAGAAGAGAACACAGGCATAGAATCAACAACTGCCCAGGTCCCGTCGAATTTGACATTATTAATCTGTCCCCCCGGTTTTATGCAAAAAAAATTAAAAAATAATGCAACCTGAGCCCCAAAAATGTGTGTTTTTCCTACAGTGGCCTCAAGTTTCGTAACATTGTGATCAGAGGAAAAGTTACTGGTATCTGTGGTGTAGTGGTTAGGCGCTTTGCCATCGCACACAGAGGACACGAGTTCGATTCCAATGTGGGGAGAATTTTTATTGAGTATCTCAACCCCTCTGCTGGGATGTTGTATCCCTCTCAGCCCGGGTCTGTCTGCTGGGATGTTGTATCCCTCTCAGTTCGGGTCTGTCTGCTGGGATGTTGTATCCCTCTCATCCTGGGTCTGTCTGCTGGGATGTTGTATCCCTCTCAGCTCGGGTCTGTCTGCTGGGATGTTGTATCCCTCTCAGCCCGGGTATGTCTGCTGGGATGTTGTATCCTTCTCAGCTCGGGTCTGTCTGCTGGGATGTTGTATCCCTCTCAGCCCGGGTCTGTCTGCTGGGATGTTGTATCCCTCTCAGCCCGGGCTGATCCTGACAGGCAGAGTTGAAGCAGTCCGTCTTCTAAACTGTCTAAACTGTGTCAAAGGGGACGTAAAAACACATAATATATATAAAAAATTGTTTCGATTCCTACGGGGTGAGGTTGTTCCACTGGATGTCTCCGTCCTACTTCTGGGAATTGTGTACCCCAGTCAGCCCGAGTGGAAGCAGAAGGCTTCGTAAATCAACAATACTGTGTCAAAAGGGACGTAAAATATTGCCAGTGAAAAAAACCCAAGAAAAAACCCCCAAAAGCAAAAAAAAACCAACAAACCCCACCTCCTTCAAAAAGAGAAATGTTGGGAGCCAAAACCATCTGTGGAAAAAGAATATATATATATATATATGTGTGTGTGTTATATATAAATATAACATGAACATGGTTTGGACATCCCACTCCACCCTGTTGGTTTTTATTTTTTTATTTTTCCCCTTTTCTGGGGGGGGGGGGGGGTTGACACAATAATGGACCTTGTCTTGCCACTTAATGGCCCTAGCTCTTCTGAGACTGGCGGTGTGGAGATGGTTCAGTTCCTTGGCGAGACGCTGGAAAACCGTTTCTGCTTTGGTAAGTGTTTTACGGCGCTCACAACTGCATAAAGTTATATGAGCGCGCGAGATACATTTATTGAATTAAGCATTTTCAGTTTGATAGGAATACAATTTTGAATTTTGCAGGAGTGGCGGCAGCAGCCTACTCTTATCGATTTTAGGACCACCGAGGGATCTTTAATGTGCGCAACTTGCACATGGGACCTCCAAGATTTTTCACCCTTATCCGAGGTGTGGCTGAAAGACAGCAGTAAGAAGAAGCCAAGGAGTAGCAGTAGAAAGGCTGCAGAAAGACTCAGGAGCCCAAAGGATGGGACAAAGGGGAGGAGGGAGGGGGGGGCAGAAAGTGGAGACGAAAGCAGACGACAGAACAGTAGGCTTCGGCCACCGCCCGCGCAAAATTCAACAATTCCAAACTGAAAATGTTTGGTGGAGCTCATATGACCTTATGCAGTTGCGTAAAACAGTCCAAAAACAAAAGTGGACATCCATCAAAGAGAGCCATCATCCAATCATTCCTGTCCCCGTTGTTTTAGGAAAGAAAAATTATGCAAAATGAGCCCAAAAATGTGAAATTATGCGATTCTGTTAATTTTAACAAAGAAAGATAAAGTAAAATAATCAGAAATTATGCAAAAAAATGATCAAATTTTGCTAAATTATGCGGGGTGCATAAAACCACGGGGACAGTTTTTCCAATCAACTCCACACACAACAAAGCTTTGTTTCTGTTTTCCTTTGGAGGTCTGCACCCCAGACAGATCGAGATCGAACCAGTCTGAGCACACA